>NW_027603086.1:0-21822 GCF_053455715.1 Rhinoraja longicauda
CTCCGTACAGACAGCACCTGTAGTCAGGATGGAACCCGGGTCTCCGGCGCTGCAAGCTCTATAAGGCAGCAACTCTACCGCTGCGCCACCGTGCTGCCCTCTCTTTACTACCCTCTCCCGCTCTTCCTTACACCATCTGTACTTTCTTCTCCCATCTCCTCTCTCTCTCCCACCTCCTCGTTTCTCTCCTCTTCCATCCCTTTCTCCAGTTGGCCCTCTAGCTCTGCCCATTTGCCTTCCCTCTCTTGTGCTATCCCTGTCACACCTTTCTCCCATCCTCCATTCGTTCAGGTACTCTTGCTTTCCACCGGCAGGGGATTGATCTGAGGCTTGCGCCAGGTAGCTTGGAGGTGGTAAATGGAGATAGACACAAAATACTGGAGTAACTCAGCCAGGGCAGGCAGCATCTCTGGAGAGAAGTGCAGAGCAGTCTTTGTGTGGCAGAAGTGAGGGATGGGGGTGGTTAATGGAAGGGTGGCGTGGATGAGGGAACTGTGGGGTTATTGTTTGAAAGACTGCTGAAAGATTCGTGATGGAAACAGGCCCTTCGGCCGACCAAGTGCAGACTGACCCTTGATCGCCCGTTCTCTGTTATCTCCACTTTCCCATCCACTCTCTGCACACACGGCGATTTACAGAGGACAACCAACCCACAAACCTGCACAATCTCGGTGTGAGAACCAGAACACCAGGAGGAAACCCACACAGTCACAGGGAGAACATGCTAACTCCACACAGGCAGCATCCGAGGTTGGGATCGAACCGGGGTCTCGAGTGCTGTAAGGCAGCAGCTCCACCTGCTGCACCACAATGCCACCCAGTGTGTAAGGTGCGATGGTATTGACAGCTCCTCTTCAGGAGGTCAAAGCCTTTACTGGGATTGGGTCTCTCACCTACATCCTACTTTAGTTTAGTTTAGTTTAGTTTGGTTGAGTTTAGAGATACTGCTGGGATCGTTGGTCGGTGCGGACTCGGTGGGCCGAAGGGCCTGTTTCCACGCTGTATCTCTGAACTAACATTCGGCCCTATTCGCTGTAAGTACCCACTAGTTCCCTCACATTAGGGAGACTATACTGCATCGACCTGTATTTCAGACTAACTCACTTCACCAGGTCCATCTCTTTCCTGAATGTGTTTAGCTGTTTCACATGAACACACTGGGCCCCAAACACACTGGGCCCCCAACACACTGGGCCCCAAACACACTGGGCCTCAAACACACTGGGCCCCAAACACACTGGGCCCCAAACACACTGGGCCCCAAACACACTGGGCCTCAAACACACCCAAACACACTGGGCCCCAAACACACTGGGCCCCAAACACACTGGGCCCCAAACACACTGGGCCCCCAACACACTGGGCCCCAAACACACTGGGCCCCCAACACACTGGGCCCCAAACACACTGAGCCCCAAACACACTGGGCCCCAAACACACTGGGCCCCAAACACACTGGGCCCCAAACACACTGGGCCCCAAACACACTGGGCCCCAAACACACTGGGCCCCAAACACACTGGGCCCCAAACACACTGGGCCCCAAACACACTGGGCCTCAAACACACCCAAACACACTGGGCCCCAAACACACTGGGCCCCAAACACACTGGGCCCCCAACACACTGGGCCCCAAACACACTGGGCCCCCAACACACTGGGCCCCAAACACACTGGGCCCCAAACACACTGGGCCCCAAACACACTGGGCCCCAAACACACTGGGCCCCAAACACACTGGGCCCCAAACACACTGGGCCCCAAACACACTGGGCCCCAAACACACTGGGCCCCAAACACACTGGGCCCCAAACACACTGGGCCCCAAACACACTGGGCCCCAAACACACTGGGCCCCAAACACACTGGGCCCCAAACACACTGGGCCCCAAACACACTGGGCCCCAAACACACTGGGCCCCAAACACACTGGGCCCCAAACACACTGGGCCCCAAACACACTGGGCCCCAAACACACTGGGCCCCAAACACACTGGGCCCCAAACACACTGGGCCCCAAACACACTGGGCCCCAAACACACTGGGCCCCAAACACACTGGGCCCCAAACACACTGGGCCCCAAACACACTGGACCCCAAACACACTGGGCCCCAAACACACTGGGCCCCGAACACACTCCGCCCCGAACACACTCAGCCCCGAACACACTGGTGGGGGGGGGGGTGGGGGGGCATTGAGGGATGTGTGGGGGAAAGAGGCTCAGAGGAAATGGGGAGAGCGTAATGGAGATGCGCAGGGGGGGAGAGTGGGATAGAGAAGAGGAGGGAGAGTGGGGCAGAAGACTGGGAATACGGGGGGGGGTAGATTGGCAGAAGAGAGGACTGGAACAGTAGCTATTTGGATGGATGAAAGACTGGGAGGGGAGAGGGAATGGGGATTGGGGAGAGACGCCCAGTGGAGTGGGTGGAGCGAGCCGGAGGAGTGGGGAGAGAGAGAAGACCGCAGGGGTGAACAGAGAGAGAAGGCCCTAGCTAGGAGAGGGAGGGGCGGAGGGGTAGGGAAAGAACAGGCGGGAGGTGAGAGTGAGCAGCGGAGGATTGGGGGGAGCAAGTGCTAGAGGGGAGGGGAGAGAGCGCCGGAGGAGCAGGGAGAAGGAGGGCTAATGGAGAGGGAGAGATGGGGGGGGTGGAGTGATGAGATAGTGAAAGTGCCCGGGCACTTGAGAGAAAAGGGCCGATGAGTGAGGAGTGAGAGGGCCGGGACGTGTGGGGAGACAAGGCCAATATTGGAGCAGAGAGGTATGGGAGGAGTGAGGTGTTTGGGTGAGGCCGGAGGTGTGTGGAGTAGGAGGGCCGGAGGCTGGGGGGGTTGGGTGGTGATGCGCCCGGCTGCCCATTGGTCCGCACAGCCCCCCCGCCAACACGTTCCAACCGCCGCGCGCACAACGCTGAGCCCTGCCGATATCAAGCATTTAGCGGGGGGGGCCTTGAAAGCGCGGGCCCACAGCAACTACTTGTGCTACGATGTTAATCCGGTCCCGGCTCAAATTCACTTTTAAATGAAGCACATTGAATTCTGTGGAGTAGTTTTCACAGAGGTTATAATTTACAATGGATTTCCTAAACGCAAGTACAATACCTTACGGTGCAAGAAATAGAAACATAGAAACATAGAAAATAGGTGCAGGAGGAGGCCATTTGGCCCTTCGAGCCAGCACCGCCATTCATTATGATCATGGCTGATCATCCACAATCAGTAACCCGTGCCTGCCTTCTCCCCATATCCCCTGATTCCACTAGCCCCTAGAGCACTATCTAACTCTCTTTTAAATTCATCCAGTGAATTGGCCTCCACTGCCCTCTGTGGCAGAGAATTCCACAAATTCACAACTCTCTGGGTGAATTTTCTTTTTTCTCATCTCAGTTTTAAATGCCCTCCCCTTTATTCTTATACTGTAGCCCGTGGTTCTGGACTCCCCCAACATTGGGAACATTTTTCCCGCATCTAGCTTGTCCAGTCCTTTTATAATTTTATACATCTCTATAAGATCCCCTCTCATCCTTCTAAACTCCAGTGAATACAAGCCCAGTCTTTCCAATCTTTCCTCATATGACAATCCCGCCATCCCAGGGATCAATCTCGTGAACCTACGCTGCACTGCCTCAATAGCAAGGACATCCTTCCTCAAATTGGGAGACCAAAACTGCAGACAGTACTCCAGATGTGGTTTCAGCAGGGCCCTGTACAACTGCACACAATGCTCCAGATGTGGTCTCACCAGGGCCCTGTACAACTGCAGAAGGACCTCTTTATACATACCATTGCGTTGCATACAAACAAGGCATCCCTCAAGGACAGAGGCTGAGGACTGGATTCTGTGTCTTTTCTCTTTTACTCCTCCCCACACTCACTGCATCCTAACATTTATAGTGTTTTTCTACTGGTTGGCATCATCTGTACATGATGATTACACTGACCAGGCCTTGTGAAGGTCGTGCCTTGAATAAGTTAATGTGGGATTTATTTTTCTTTTCCTAACATCACAATCTTAAAAAGTTTACTGTGGAATTTACGGATTTTTTTTAACAGTTCTTGGGTGGGGGGGGGGGGGGGGAGGGGTCATTATCTTCAGGTTATCATTGTCAGCATTGTTTCTCTTGATATTGTCAATATGATGAGCAAATCTGCACTGCTTATCACAATCTGCGACAAGCCTTGAGAACCGGGGGTCAGCCTCTGAAGCCATGCTCGAAACCTGTCAGCAAAAAGCCTTTTGGGCCCGGATAATGAATAACTATCGCAAAAGGAGAGAGTGGCCCAGCAGTGATTTTAGAGATGATTTCAGAGGAAACCCACGCAGGTCACGGGAAGAACGTACAAACTCCGTAGAAACAGGACCCTTAGTCGGGATGGAACCCGGGTCTCTGGCGCTGCAACGTCAGAACCTTTTTGCCAGGATGAAAAGTTTATTTTATACAGAGGGTGATGGTTGGCTAGAACACACTGTTGGTGCTGGTGGTGGTGACAGATGCAATAGTGGCATTTAAGAGACTTTTGGGTAGGCGCATGGATATGCAGGGAGTAGAGGGATATGGATCACATGCAGGCAGAGAAGAGTTGGGCTTGGCACAGACATTGTGGGCTGAAGGCCCTGCTCCTTGATGTATCTTCTATGTTCGATCTCCAATGCCAATTAGTCGGCCTATGCTTCACGAGGTGCACAAAGGTTTGTGAACATTTAGAAGGTTGGACATGAACGCCAGTCAAAACTCAGCTCTAAGTTATTGTTTTGTCAGACTTTCACCCCCAACAAACCCATCTCCCAACACTCTATCCTCCCAACCCGAAATACTTACAAATATTATTCATTTAACCTGTATAAGACGTTGGTGAGACCGCATTTAGAATATTGCGTTCAGTTCTGGGCACCATGTTATAGGAAAGATATTGTCAAGCTTGAAAGGGTTCAGAGAAGATTTACGAGGATGTTGCCAGGACTAGAGGGTGTTAGCTATAGGGAGAGGTTGAGTAGGCTCCATGGAGCACAGGCAGATGAGGGGAGATCTGACAGAGGTGTACAAAATCATGAAAGGAATAGATCGGGTAGACGCACAGAGTCTCTTGCCCAGAGTAGGAGAATCGAGGACCAGAGGACATAGGTTCAAGGTGAAGGGGAAAAGATTTAATAGGACTCCGAAGGATAACTTTTCCGCACAAAGGTTGGTGTGTGTGTGGAACTAGCTGCCAGAGGAGGTGGTTGAGGCTGGGACTATCCCATCGTTTAAGAAACAATTAGACAGGTACATGGATAGGACAGGTTTGGAGGGATATGGACCAAGTGCAGGCAGGTGGGACTAGTGTAGCTGGGACTTTGTTGGCCGGTGTGGGCGAGTTGGGCCGAAGGGCCTGTTTCCACACTGATTCACTCTATGACTCTATGACTCTAACCTGATTGAAACAGAATTTGCCCCTAGTAAATTGTCCCTAGTGGGTGCAGGAGAGTGTTAATGTGTGGGGATCGCTGGTTGGTGCGGACTTGGTGGGCCGAAGGGCCTGTTTCCGCGCAGTATCTCTAAATCTAAACTGACGTAAAGAATCCTCATTGTGTGTGGCCTTAGGTTTCTGCCTCACACTTGGTCGTGGACCCAGCAGCAAGCGTTTGGCCTGCACACCAGTATGGTTCCCTTTGCAATTTTTATCACATGTCTACAACTAAGATGTTATAGATTTAACTGCCTTTGTCTCTCAATGACTCTATTGAATGGCGGTGCTGGCTCGAAGGGCCGAATGGCCTCCTCCTGCACCTATTGTCTATTGTCTATTGACTCTAACCAGATTGAAACAGAATTTCCTCAGCGTCCACCTGATTTTACAAATTGCTTGAAAGTGAGAGGGATGCTGCAATGTAATCATTTCATCGTGTTTCTTGCTTTCTGTTTGTTGTATAAATGGTTCAGCTCACAAATGACCAAAATCTGTTACGAGGTTAGATTCCCAGTAGGAGGAACTGAAGTCTGTACAACCACTTCGTATTTCAAATATTTGCCATCTTTCCAGGATAACATTCTTTTTGGTTGGAAAAACTAGCAAAGCTCAAAAATAGAATGAAGTGCAAAAGCAAAATGTTCCTGTGGAACCATATTCTAAATTTAACCAGAAAATGTGGGTATGGATTTCTGCGTGGATTCTCTTGACTTTTAGAACTTTAGAAGCTTAGGAGAAGTAATGTGAACAGTATTTATGGTGCTCCTTTGATTTCAATGGAAATTAATGGGGCGGTCACGGTGGCACAGCGGTAGAGTTGCTGCTTTACAGCGAATGCAGCGCCGGAGACCCGGGTTCAATCCCGACTACGGGTGCTGTCTGTACGGAGTTTGTACGTTCTCCCCATGACCGAGTGGGTATTCTCCGAGATCTTCGGTTTTCTCCCACATTCCAAAGACGTACATGTTTGGAGCTTAATTAGCTTGTTATAAATGTACAATTGTCCCTATGTGTGTAGAATAATGTTAATGTGCGGGGATCGCTGGTCGGTGCGGACTCGGTGGGCCGAAGGGCCTGATTCCACGTAGTATCTCTAAACGAAACTAAACTACTGTAATTATGTAAATCTTCTGAGTTTGACACTCACGCCTCCTTTCAGTAACATGTCAGACCATTACCACTGTAAGACGAGCTTTGAACATCACTTTTTTTTGGATAGCCCTTAAACTGATTGAATGATGGATCTATTTGTGTCTTAACAATATCCACTTGTTACAAGGTCTATATCCAGTACTGTTTCTGACCATTGACGTTTTCAATTAAAGTTTTACTTTGAATTCAGTCTGGGTTTTTTTAACTCTTTGGTCATTTTTTAATGAAATGTGCACTTTTTTAATTCGACAAGTGTAAATGTGTGCGGTTCGGGATGAAGAGGATTTTCACAGAGGTATCTAAGGTGTTAAATGGTGCAGCAAAAGGAAACCTATAGTACTGCTTCAAATTAAGCAGTGTTACAGGGGAGCTTTCATTTGGTGAAAGGCAAATGCAAGACAGGAATCAAGAACTTTTTGTTGCATGAAGCGATCAAAATGAAAATCAAGGTTTGGACAGCAGAGGGAAAGCCTTGTAATCATTTAATAAAGAGCAGAATAGGAAGAGTTTGTAAGGATTTTTTGATGGATGAGCTAAGATGGCTTTCTAGGTCTGTCTCTATCTTGTGATCTTGTAGTTTAGTGAACATCTGTTTTTGTTCAGTTACAGTTCTTAAAAAGTTTAAACCAGCTTGCAATGATTAAACTGTCTCCTAGTGTTTTTTGCAACAAAATAGGAAATTATCACCATTATCACATATATTATTTAGATTTTTTTAGATCTATTGGCTTCCCTTTTAAGTCATTCATGCCTTGTACAATTCCCAGATGGATAGAATCGATTGAGCATGTGTTCCCAGGCCATCAGTTGTACACAGTTGTCGGCTTCAACAAGTCACCTCTTTCTCCTTGAATAACTGTCTTTGTTCCATGTTATACCTCTCTCAAAACGAGCTGGCTACAAATGGGAATCACAGAGATACAAGGATGGCGTACTGATACAACAGTTTGTTGTGAACATAAAATGTGTTGGAATAAGAAAATAACTGCAGATGCTGGTACAAATCGATTTATTCACAAAAAGCTGGAGTAACTCAGCAGGTCAGGCAGCATCTCGGGAGAGAAGGAATGGGTGACGTTTCGGGTCGAGACCCTTCTTCAGGAATGTCCAGTTTGGAAACATCACATTGACATGGATCATACTAACATGTGTTTTGTTTATAATGTGTAAGCTAAGGAATTAGAGTTTCAGACGCATCATGTTTGAAGCATCTGGGACACTATATTTTTTACTTGAGGATCTAATTCAATGTTTCCATGAAAACCAAAAATCAGTGGCTGTGACTACAATTGTAGTCATGGACAATGTGGAGACTTTCCACTACCAACAAGCAGCACAATTATAAATCATTCAATTAGAAATGTATTTCTAGCTTTTAGCATAACCATTAATCATAGTCATTATCAATGCAAGTGAGTCTCGACCCGAAACGTCACCCATTCCTTCTCTCCTGAGATGCTGCCTGACCTGCTGAGTTACTCCAGCATTTTGTGAATAAATACCCGCATTACAGCAGTTCAGGTAAAGAAACACACGCTCACAAAATGCAAAGATCAGTCCAAAAATTCTGGGATAGCAAATGAAAATTCACTCTTACAAAAACCTTGTGAACAAAAGTCAATAATTAAACAGTTTTTAACTCAGATTTCTTGGTGCAAGCGCAGATGATTTCCGGTTCACATTCCCGGAAATTGTGATAAAGGCCTTTCTCTAGAAATTCAACCTGATGCATCGCACGTGTCACCTATAACTGCAGATACATCGAACACTGAACAGTATAGCACAGGAACAGGCCCTTTGGCCCACAATGCCTGTGCCTAACATGATGCCAAGGTGAACTAATCACATCTGCCTGCACATGATCCAGATCCATCCGTTCCCTGCATGCCGATCGATCTAGTGTTGGCGTGGCCCTGTCATACATGACGACAGCATGCTCTCGCAGTCTCATGCCCTGTGGGACCGCGTGTGTGTCACGAGTCTGATGTGTGAGCCAGACACGCGGGAGTAGTGGGAGGCAGATGAAGGCTGTTGTGGGGGGATTCAGGGCCACAGCCTTCCTCCAGTCTCTGACACTAATGAGACAGCTTTGGCATGCCCATTTCTAAATGCCTCTAACCATACACCAATCAGCCCAAACATTGTGAGCTGATGAGCCAAAACATTATGACCACCTGCCTAATATGCTGTTGGTCCTCCGTGTGCAGCCCCATACGCAGCAGGGTGCGATGCACTGTGTATTGTGACACATTCCTCCCGTGACCACCATTAACATTTTTTGTGACTTGTGCCACAGTCGACCTTCTGTTGGTTCGGACCAGACGGGATAGCCTTCGTTGCCCTCGCGCGTCGATGAGCCTTGGGCGCCCAACACCCTGTCTGTCGCCGGTTTGTGGTTTGTCCCTCCTCGGACCACTGTCGGTAGGTACTCACCACTGCTGACCGGGAGCACCCCACAAGCCTTGCCGTTTCAGAGATGCTCTGACCCAGTCGTCTGGCCATAACAATTTGGCCCTTGTCAAAGTCGCTCAGGTCTTTACTCCTGCCCATTTCTCCTGCATCCAACACATCAACTTAAGAACTGACTGTTCACTTGTTGCCTAATATATATCCCTCCCCTTGACAGGTGCCATTGTAACATGATAATCAATGTTATTCACTTCACCTGTCAGTGGTCATAATGTTTTGGCTGACCGGTGTATGTGCTTCCATCACCACCCCAGCACGCGCTCCACACACTCAACACCCACATTTGCTCTCCTCTGGGAACTGCAGTCTCGCCTCCCCTTCTGGAAACTGAAAGACTGAACAGTGCCTTTGGTCAATTGCGTGTCCAGGCATCAGAGCCCTGCTGCAGGGTCTGGGAGGTGAAACCGTACCTACAGTACTCTCTTTTAAGGAGGAAGGGTCTCCACCCGAAACATCACCCATTCCTTCTCTCCAGAGATGCTGCCTGACCCGCTGAGTTACCCCAGTATTTTGTGTCTACCATCGATTTAAACCAGCATCTGCATTTCCTTCCTGCACTCTTGTAACACTGTCTGGCCTGCAGTGAATTTTCAGAACGCTATGTTTTTAATTCACTTCAACTATGTTCCATTTCCTCAATTTACATTCCCAGCCATGGTGCCTTGATTTGAATGCAAGGTTCCAGATCGTTGTTTTGGTCTTTCAGAATAGCGGTCCAGTAAATTAATCTCTGTGTGCTCATACTCCACACTTGAGCTCAGCTAAACCGGAATCTACACCTGATACCATGCAATCTCCCCGGGATCAGAGATCTCCCAGGCGCCACAATCTGGCGGAGACCAAAATCAAACCTTGTGGCTCCATAAACAGCCAATATTATGTGCTTCACCAGGGACTGTACTTATGTACGCCAATAATCTTACCGATCTGTGTGCAACAGAAAAAATAATCTCACTGCAGTATTTAGAAAATAACTGCAGATGCTGGTACAAATCGAAGGTATTTATTCACAAAATGCTGGAGTAACTCAGCAGGTCAGGCAGCATCTCGGGAGAGAAGGAATGGGTGACGTTTTGGGTCGAGACCCTTCTTCAGACTGATGTCGGTCAGACTCCTGAGATGCTGCCTGACCAGCTGAGTTACTCCAGCATTTTGTGAATAATCTCACTGCACCTTGGTACACGTGGTACACACGGTTCTTATAGAAAGGTATAAAATTATAAAAGGACTGGACAAGCTAGATGCAGGAAACATGTTCCCAATGTTGGGCGAGTCCAGAACCAGGGGCCACAGTCTTAGAATAAAGGGGAGGTCATTTAAAACTGAGGTGAGAAAAAAACGTTTTCATCCAGAAAGTTGTGAATTTGTGGAATTCTCTGCCGCAGAAGGCAGTGGAGGCCAATTCACTGGATGAATTTAAAAGAGAGTTAGATAGAGCTCTAGGGGCTAGTGGAATCAAGGGGTATGGGGAGAAGGCAGGCAAGGGTTACTGACTGCGGATGATCAGCCATGATCAAATGAATGGCGATGCTGGCTCGAAGGGCCAAATGGCCTCTTCCTGCACCTACTTTCCATGTTTCTATGTTTCTATGTTTAATAAACATTGAACCACAGATTCTGGCCTTGTCCGCAAAGCCCACATCCCATAAAATAATAAAATAAATAATCTGAAGTACAACATAGAACTGAACAGAGTTTGAATCTAGAACTCACCTGACTGTATGGCCCAATACTATTCAATACTGAGCATTTATATGTCTGGACCATTGGGTAGATGGGAGAACGATAAGTTCATAGCACAACATTATTACATCACTAACAGCTTCATTAAACGAGTGCCACTGAGAACGCCTGTGCTAAGGCTATGAGTAATGCGCAATTAAAGTTATATCTAATCTATTAAAGCTTATTTGCATGACTTTAAGGTTAAATATGGAAAACTGTACCGGAATTTACGAGCTCTATTTCCCAGACTCAGCCAAATATATAAAATATGCTCAGAAAACTGTGGCCAACTGTGAGAATGAGTAACTCAGATCAGGAAAGCCATAGATTTCAACACAGTTTGGTGATTAGAGGTGCCACTAGCTGGTTTCATTAGTCCTTGCTGCAGCTGGAAAGGAAGAAATCTGAAGGTCGACACAAAATGCTGGAGTAACTCAGCAGGTCAGGCAGCATCCCTGGAGAGAAGGAATGGGCGACGTTGCGGGTCGAGACCCTTCTTCAGACTGAAAGTCACGAGAAAGGGAAATGAGAGATGTAGGCGATGATGTAGAGAGATATAGAACAATGAATGAAAGACATGCAAAATAGTAACCATGGTAAAGGAAACAGGCAACAAGTAAGCTGGTTGTTGGGTGAGAACGAGAAGCTGGTGCGACTTGGGTGGGTGGGGGATGGAGAGAGAGAGGGAATGCAGAGGTTACTTGAAATTAGAGAAATCAATATTCATACTGCTGGTATGAACTGGTAAGGCAGAAATCTGCCCGGTACCACCCTTAATTGCTGTTCTGCATGAAGTTCTACATCGGGGCACCAGTTTCAAGTGGGGTTGAACATGGTTGTGACCCACCACGCAGTCATATACTCTACCGTAACCCACACTTCAGGCTTGCACGTGAAGAATGCACAAGCAGAAAGACACAGAGAAACCATTCCTGCGTGCCCTGCCATCTGCGAGCAAGGAGGTAGCAAACATGTGGAGCAGAAATGGAAAATATTATGAACTAATAAATATACGTAACCAGGGACTGCAGATGCTGGTTTATATAAAAGAAAGTCACAAAATGCAGGAGTAACTCAGCGTCCTTGCAACCCTGGAGAACATGGAAAGACTATGTTTTGGGTCTGAGTTCACCTTCAAACATATACTTTACAAATATCCTTATATATATATATATCTATAGATAGATAGATAGATAGATATATCGACAGATAGATAGATAGATATATCGACAGATAGATAGATAGATATATCGACAGACAGACAGACAGACAGACAGACAGACAGACAGACAGACAGACAGACAGACAGACAGACAGACAGACAGACAGACAGACAGACAGACAGACAGACAGATAGACAGACAGATAGACAGATAGATAGATAGATAGATAGATAGATAGATAGATAGATAGATAGATAGATAGATAGATAGATAGATAGATAGATAGATAGATAGATAGATAGATAGATAGATAGATAGATAGATAGATAGATAGATAGATAGATAGATAGATAGATAGATAGATAGATAGATAGATAGATAGATAGATAGATAGATAGATAGATAGATAGATAGATAGATAGATAGATAGATAGATAGATAGATAGATAGATAGATAGATAGATAGATAGATAGATAGATAGATAGATAGATAGATAGATAGATAGATAGATAGATAGATAGATAGATAGATAGATAGATAGATAGATAGATAGATAGATAGATAGATAGATAGATAGATAGATAGATAGATAGATAGATAGATAGATAGATAGATAGATAGATAGATAGATAGATAGATAGATAGATAGATAGATAGATAGATAAACATAGCACAAAAAGTAAGGAAATTTGTGTTTGGTAGATTATTTCTTTGTTGTAACAATGCTTCTTGGCAATAAATCTTATACCGTTGGAAAGCCTGTTTATTTCCCTTTTAAATGGTGCCACATTTGTAAGGAACATGCATTTGTGGGATGAGCAGCAGAGCTGAGTATATGGGTTGCGCCCATGAAAAATTTGCCAAATCTTCTCTGCCAATGCCAAACAGCTTATTCTGCTGTTGCTATTGACTCTTGTTTTGAGCTTCTGGTACCCCCAGGTGCTGACAATCAGGTGCCTGATTGGCACCTGATTGGCAGCATCTGTGAGCATGGGCCCTGCTACAGTGGTCAGTAGGTGTCTGCTCCAAGAATCGGCATGCCACGTTTGACTGATCTGGATAGGGCCCGTGCGATAGGGCAACTTCAAGCTGGTGTTCCGCAAAACCAAGTTGCGGCATTATTTGGAGTGAGCCCTAGTACCATCTCCAAAGTGAAGGCCAAGTTCCATATAACGGGGGATGTCAGAGACAGGCCGCGAAGTGGGCGTCCCAAGAAGACGACACTCGAAGATGACCGTTTCCTCACCCTGTCAGCACTTAGGAACCGTAGGCTGTCTTCTACAGATTTGCAGTCAAGGTTTGCAGGACGATATGGCCGACGGCTCTCTGCCCAGACAATTCGGAACAGACTGCACGCAGCCGATCTCCGGTCTCATAGGGCTGCCAGGAGGCCTGCCATGACTGCCCTTCACCGTCAGGCCCGATTGCGCTGGTGTCGGCAACACGTGCACTGGAACCTGAACATGTGGAGGAACGTTATGTTCAGCGATGAGTCCAGATTCTGCCTACGGCAGTTGTATCATAGGGTCAAAGTGTGGAGAAGACGCGGAGAACGCTATGCTGATTGCTGCACCGATAGAGTAACATCTTTTGGTGGAGGCAGTGTGATGGTGTGGGGCGGCATCTCCCTCACTGGAAAAACGAGGCTTGTCATCATTGGAGGCAATCTCAATGCAGAGAGATATCGAGATGAGATTCTGCAACCAGTGGCAATCCCATATCTCCACAGTCTGGGACCGAACTCTATCCTCCAAGATGACAATGCTCGCCCCCACAGAGCAGGGTTTCTCAGAGACTACCTCCAGAATTTGGGAGTGGAGAGGATGGAATGGCCTGCCAGCAGTCCTGACCTCAACCCCATTGAACACTTGTGGGATCAGCTTGGGCGTGCTGTTTGTGCCAGAGTGACCAACACAACCACGTTGGCTGACTTGCGACAAATGCTGGTTGAAGAATGGGATGCCATCCCACAACAGTGTGTGACCAGGCTGGTGACCAGCATGAGGGGGAGGTGCCAGGCTGTTGTGGCTGTGTATGGTTCTTCCACACGCTACCGAGGCTCCTGTTTATTAAATGAATAAATTGTTAAATTGCCAATATGTCTTGTTTCTTCAGACTTCAATCATCCAATCCACCAAACAACACCGAACAAGAGTCAATGGCAGAATAAGCTGTTTGGCATTGGCAGAATAAGCTGTTTGGCATTGGCAGAGATTTGGCAGATTTTTCATGGGCGCAACCCACATACTCAGCTCTGCTGCTCATCCCACAAATGCATGTTCCTTACAAATGTGGCACCATTTAAAAGGGAAATAAACAGGCTTTCCAACGGTATAAGATTTATTGCCAAGAAGCATTGTTACAACAAAGAAATAATCTAGCAAACACAAATTTCCTTACTTTTTGTGCTATGTTTAGATAGATAGATAGATAGATAGATAGATAGATAGATAGATAGATAGATAGATAGATAGATAGATAGATAGATAGATAGATAGATAGATAGATAGATAGATAGATAGATAGATAGATAGATAGATAGATAGATAGATAGATAGATAGATAGATAGATAGATAGATAGATAGATAGATAGATAGATAGATAGATAGATAGATAGATAGATAGATAGATAGATAGATAGATAGATAGATAGATAGATAGATAGATAGATAGATAGATAGATAGATAGATAGATAGATAGATAGATAGATAGATAGATAGATAGATAGATAGATAGATAGATAGATAGATAGATAGATAGATAGATAGATAGATAGATAGATAGATAGATAGATAGATAGATAGATAGATAGATAGATAGATAGATAGATAGATAGATAGATAGATAGATAGATAGATAGATAGATAGATAGATAGATAGATAGATAGATAGATAGATAGATAGATAGATAGATAGATAGATAGATAGATAGATAGATAGATAGATAGATAGATAGATAGATAGATAGATAGATAGATAGATAGATAGATAGATAGATAGATAGATAGATAGATAGATAGATAGATAGATAGATAGATAGATAGATAGATAGATAGATAGATAGATAGATAGATAGATAGATAGATAGATAGATAGATAGATAGATAGATAGATAGATAGATAGATAGATAGATAGATAGATAGATAGATAGATAGATAGATAGATAGATAGATAGATAGATAGATAGATAGATAGATAGATAGATAGATAGATAGATAGATAGATAGATAGATAGATAGATAGATAGATAGATAGATAGATAGATAGATAGATAGATAGATAGATAGATAGATAGATAGATAGATAGATAGATAGATAGATAGATAGATAGATAGATAGATAGATAGATAGATAGATAGATAGATAGATAGATAGATAGATAGATAGATAGATAGATAGATAGATAGATAGATAGATAGATAGATAGATAGATAGATAGATAGATAGATAGATAGATAGATAGATAGATAGATAGATAGATAGATAGATAGATAGATAGATAGATAGATAGATAGATAGATAGATAGATAGATAGATAGATAGATAGATAGATAGATAGATAGATAGATAGATAGATAGATAGATAGATAGATAGATAGATAGATAGATAGATAGATAGATAGATAGATAGATAGATAGATAGATAGATAGATAGATAGATAGATAGATACATAGATAGATAGATAGATAGATAGATAGATAGATAGATAGATTATATATACTAGACGGGTGTGGACCTGTTGGGTCCAAATCTCTCCTCCGGGCTCTCCTCACCCCCCCTCATTGGCCGCCACTCCCGTCACTCAGGCGGGTCCCACCCCTCTCTGAGAGGCAAGCTCTCCCATCGCGTGGATGCGGTGGCCACCTTACACAAGTATTAAAGTTTAAAAAGTGATTTTTAAATCTCTCCTGTGTGCCCGGCAACCCTCTCCCAACTGATCCAAGCCTCTCCTGTGTGCCCGGCAACCCTCTCCCAACTGATCCAAATCTCTCCTGTGTGCCCGGCAACCCTCTCCCAACTGATCCAAGCCTCTCCTGTGGGCCCAGCCACCCTCTCCCAACTGACGATCCGTGGACCCGTTGCCTGCCGGGGAGTGTCCCCCGGGGCCATGGGCGGGCGAGGGGGGACAGGGAAGGGGAGAGGGAGCCATGCACCTCAGCCCCGGGCAGCCATCGCGGTGGCCAGAGCGAGCCGTGGACCCGTTGGGTGGAAACCTCTCCTGCAGCGGCAGCTCTGCGGTGACGGCCATCTTGTTTGACCCTCTGCCGCCGCGCTGCACCACGGGGGGGGTCAGGCACGGGGAACGCCGGGATGGACGGGGGGGAGCGCATTTATTAAAGTTTCAGCTTGGAGGCACAGCAGCAGCGGCAGCTCGTCGACTCAGCAGCCCCTCCCCCATTGGCCGCCACTCCCGCCACTCTGGCGGTTCCCATTGTGATGTCGAACGCAGCTGACCGCCAGGGTAAAAGGGAGAAGTTTGTTTTTTTTAACTTTAAAATGTCAATAACTTTAAAAATATAACACCAATTTGAATGAAACTTTGCTAATGCACATCCCAGGACAATGGTGAGCAAGGTGGGCCTACAATTGCCATGCTATTATGTACCGTTTTGGCTGTATTTCGGGATCAAACATTCAAATGTAGTTGAGAGTAATATACAGATGTGTGTGTGTGTGTGTGTGTGTGTGTGTGTGTGTGTGTGTGTGTGTGTGTGTGTGTGTGTGTGTGTGTGTGTGTGTGTGTGTGTGTGTGTGTGTGTGTGTGTGTGTGTGTGTGTGTGTGTGTGTGTGTGTGTGTGTGTGTGTAATTTACTATGTCAGTTTATATTTAATCCCTTCTGTTCTTATTTAGTTTTTGGACTAAATCTTCATTTTGTGAATTTTAAAAACAAAGGTTTCTAAATTATTTCTTCTCGGGATAATAGATTATTCCAAAATGTGAAACTGCTTAATTATCTGATTGTACAATGGAACTAAATGAAGTTTTGCATTATTACAAATCTAAACATCAAGGAACAAAAAGGACCACAATTATTATTTTTTTTTAGAGATACAGCGCGAAACAGGCCCTTTGGCCCATCGAGTCTGCGCAGCCCAGCGATCCCCGCACAGTAACACTATCCTACACACACTAGGAAAAAATCTTTTTTTTTACATTTACCCAGTCAATTAACCTACAAACCTGTACGTCTTTGGAGTGTGGGAGGAAACTGAAGATCTCGGAGAAAACCCACGCAGGTCATGGGGAGAACGTACAAACTCCGTACAGACGGCGCCCGTAGTCAGGATCGAACCTGAGTCTCCGGCGCTGCATTCGCTGTAAGGCAGCAACTCTACTGCCAATTTTTAACCTAAATTCAGCAGAACGCCGCAGAAGATTTATTCCCTGGACAAAGTCAGAGATGTCTACTTTTTCAGTCTAAGTCCATTGCTGGGCACGCTCAAAATGAATAATACTCTCCTTTCAGTCAAAATCTGGCTTTCTCTACTGCAGCAGTCTTCTGAAGGAATGAAAACTATTCATTGACACTCTCACTTTTACCATTTAACATCCCTCATTTGAAACACAAGGCTTTATTTTGAAATTGCAGTAGGTTCAATTTACATCATTATTACATTGGGTTAAATAAAGTATCGGAGTAAAGCTGGAATGATGTGCAAACAGTGTATCTGGGCAGAGATTGTGCGGATATCTAGCTATGTAAACAATAGGCTTTATGATTCGTAACGTATATTTCATCCAATAGATGTGGAAACACGGACAAGGCATGAAGGAAAGTTCGGAAAAGTTCCGCAATCTAAACCACAAGATCATAAGGGGAAAAAAAGATATGTGGGAGGATTTGTAGGAACTCAATAATCGTAAAATAACGGTAATGAAAATGAAACAAAAGAGGCTTCTACAAAGCTAATAATCTGTTGCAAAATGCAAATTTAAAGCTGAAAGCCTATTTTGCCAATCTGGGCTTGGCTGGATCTGGTATGGAAATCATTTCCCAGTAGCTGCACAGCCCCAGACTCAACAAAGCAGTGCAATATCATTTACATCTGATCCATAAAGTCTGACAACTGCTTCTTTGTTTCCCCGAGTAGACTGGAAAGAACTGCCACATGTTAACATATCAGTATAAAATTGTACTTATTACACATAAAGCAATTTGTGAGTCTGGCTAAAGTTGACAAAGAAATTCAATGTTAACATACCAGTATGAATAGTGCTATCCCTTGATGCCGAATTTTATACTTTTAGTTCCACAGGGGTAATTGCATATAAACAGAACTTCTTATACACACTGCAGTCATAGTAGAAAGTACAGTTGTTGATTTAATGCTCCATTCAAATGTGTAAATGTTGTAAAATGATAAATGTCATACATTGCATTATATGAAACATTCGCTTATGATCTTACACATCTGATACAGTATATAAATTACGTCCACATAATTTTCGAACAATCACCTTAGTATATGATTTCGTGGAAATATAAGTTTGTGATCAATGGTTTTCTAAATGCTGTAACGTTTAGTTTCCACTGTTGCTTAGTGACTTGATTTCAAAGCATGGATAAATGTTAATGCATAATATTATTTTCCGTAACATTGAAACGCCATTATTGTCAATTTCAACATTGTTTTCCCTCTTGCATCTCACAATGGGACATATCACTGTATGAGCAACACTCTTCCGAATATGGTGCCATATTTCACATGAGTGCCTAGACACCACAATGGTGAAACAGTGCAGGAGAGTATTCTGAAGGGGCCGAACGACTCGGCACATTGGTGACCAACAATGTAAAACTTGTCTAGCCTTCCCAATGTTGTAGGGAGCAGCAGGCTCTGAGACACAGGCTGATCCAAGATTAAAAAAACTAAGCCTGACTGTGACACTGAAACCCATGAAGAAAACTCTTTTCTTAAAGTGAAGAGACCTTCTACTTTACTTTCAGCAAAGAATCAAGCGAGCGGCAAGATTGTGTCCTTACAGAGACCTCTCTGGCAACTTCGTATGGGTAGCACCTGGCTCTAGTACCTGAGGGTCTCTGCAACTCCGACAGTACATTAGGTAGACACATCCGACAGGCATTGTTCACCCCCAACCTGTGAAGTAAGTGACTGCAGTCCTGAGCTCCATGAACAAGGCAGTTCAGGATGACGTGTGAGGCTGTATCCAGGTCATAGAAGATCATAGATCTCAGCCAGGACAAAGAATGCAGCTTGAGTTTGACCCTTTAAACTCCACATTCAGATTAGTTCATTGTCATGTACACCAGGATGCAATGACATTTCTTGTTTGCACAAACCTCGTTGAGTACACAGTATAAATGATAATAATAGACACAATAACAAATATAACTAGACCAAGTGGACCCGTTAGGCCCAAACCTCTCCTGCATTGGTGCAGCACCCTCTCCTCTCCCCTCCCCCTCCACCCTCCCTCCACCCCTCATTCCACCACCCCCTCCCCTTCCCCTCCCCCCTTCCCCTCACCTCCACTCCATCCCCCAACCCCCTTATGCTCCCTCCTCCCTCCCCCCCACCCTCCTCCCTCCCCTCCCCCCACCACCCCCCTCCCTCCCACCTCCTCCCTCCACCATTCCCTCCCCTTCCCCTCCCCCTCCCCTTCCCCTCCCCTCCCCCTCCCCCCACTCTCCCCCTCTCCTCCCCCTCCCTCCACCCCCTACCTCCCACACCCTCCCTCCTTCCCCTCGTCCCCACTCCATCCCCCTCCCCTCCCTCCACCCTCCTTCCCCTTATCCTCCCTCCCTCCCTCCCCTTATCCTCCCCCCTCCCCCT
The DNA here is from genome assembly GCF_053455715.1 of Rhinoraja longicauda. NCBI lineage: Eukaryota > Metazoa > Chordata > Chondrichthyes > Rajiformes > Arhynchobatidae > Rhinoraja > Rhinoraja longicauda. The sequence continues at coordinate 19,758 of NW_027603086.1, forward strand.
CCCCCTCCCCTCCTTCCATACCCCTCCCTCCCACCCCCTCCCTCCACCATCCCCTCCCCTTCCCTCCCCTTCCCCTCCCCCCTTCCCCTCCCCTACTCCACCCCCTCCCACCCCCCTCCCCTCCCTCCACCCTCCCTCCCCCCCCTCCCTCCACCCTCCCTCCACCCTCCCTCCCCCCTCCCTCCCGAGGAGATAGATTTAAACTTTAAAATATGAATAGCTTAAAAAATATAACAGCGATTTCAATGAAACTTCTTCCATTAGCACCAAAGGGACGACGGTGAGTCAGGTTGCGCTATCGTGTACCGTTTTGGCTGTAGATTTGAGGTAGTACAAAAAAACCTGAAGTGCAATAGCAGAATAAGCGCCTGCAGTAGCGTTAGGAGTGGGAGCATGTGGCAGCACCTCTGGGAAAGGGTGAGGGAGGTGTGTGGTTTCGGGGCTGATAGCAGTGGGGAAGAAGCTTCTCCTGAGTCGGCAGGTCCAGGCTTTCAAGCTCCTGTACCTTCTCCCAGAATGCAGAAGAGAGAAAAGGTAGCCAGCATTCTTAACAATACTCCCAACCTTCCCGAGGCAACGTAACATGAACATGGACTGGATGGAAGGACATTTTTTAGATTAGAGACACAGCACGGAAACAGGCCCTTCGGCCCACTGAGTCCTCCCCGACCAGCCATCCTGCACATCAACACTATTCTTCACACACTCGGGACACTTTACACAAACCAAGCCAATTAACCAACAAACCTGTACGTCTTTGGAGTGTGGGAGGAAACCGAAGATCCCGGAGAGAAATCCCACCCGGTCACGGGGAGAACGTACAAACTCCGTTCAGACAGCACCTCCGTACCTCCGTACAGACAGTTGGGATGGAACCCGGGTCTCCGGCGCTGCAAGCGCTGTAAGGCAGCAACTCTATCGGACCGCCCCCTATGAGCTGGTGATGACCATTACCCTTCAGGTCAAGAACAGTGCAGTTGCCACACCAGGCTGAGGTGCATCCCACCAGAATACTGCACACTGTCAGGAAAAACAAGGTCAATAAAAGCAGACACAAACCTCAGCGGGACAGGCAGCATCTCTGGAGAGAAGGAATGGCTGACATTTCGGGTGGAGACCCTGGCCCTGCCAAGAAGGCCTCAAAGCCCCTTGATTTTTCCTTGTTCGCAGTACAGCCAATTTCCCTCTCCCAACACTCTCCTCCGCCTAGCAGAGCTGGTTCTTATCCTCAACAACTTCTCCTTTGACTCCTCCCACTTTCTCCAAATTCAAGGCATAGCTATGGGCACTCGCATGGGCCCTAGCCATGCCTGCCTCTTTGTAGGGTACGTCATACAATCCCTGTTCCAGTCGTACACCGGCCCCATCCCCGAACTCTATCTCCGCTGGAAAGAGTCTGAAGAAGGGCTCGACCCAAAACGTCACCCATTCCTTCTCTCCAGAGATGCTGCCTGCCCTGCTGAATTACTCCAGCATTTTGTGTTCATCTTCGGTGCAAACTCCGACTTACCATCGGAGCCAGTGATCCCTTGCCTGGGATCAACGCTCCAACCGGATTTCATCACCGAGGAGCTCGCAGTCTCGGGGAGAGGCTGATGTCGGGAAGCTCCAAAGTCTTAGAAGGTTCGACCAGCCCCGACCCGGGATCTGATCGGCCGGCGCGGGGGGAGCTGAGATCCCCCCCCGATGCAGGAGCTTGATCGCCCCGACACGGAGGGCATGACCGCCGGCTACGGGAGTCAAGATCGTCCCGTCAACCGAACGCTCGAGGCCCCCGAGCCCCCAGGACAAAGAAGGGAAGAGGTTGAACTTTTTTTTTCGCCTTCCATCACAGTGAGGAATGTGGAGGAGTCACTGTGGGGGATGTACATGTTCACATGTGTTGTGTGTCCTGGTGCTTTTTATTGTTATGACTGTATGGCAAATGAAGTTCCTCGTATGTTGCAAAACATACTTGGGTAATAAAGTATGATTGTGATTATGATGATGATTATAGGCAGTGCCTTTCCTCACATTTCATCAGTAAAAGCAGATTGTTCTGAGAGTAAATAAGAACTGTCATTTT
>NW_027603087.1:0-21816 GCF_053455715.1 Rhinoraja longicauda
GGGGGAGAGAGAGGGAGAGAGAGAGAGGGAGAGGGGGGAGAGGGAGAGGGGATGGGGAGAGAGGGAGGGGAGAGGGGAGAGAGGGGAGAGAGAGAGAGAGAGGGGAGAGAGGGAGAGGGAGAGAGAGAGAGAGAGGGAGAGGAGGGAGAGAGAGAGAGAGAGAGAGAGAGAGAGAGAGAAGAGAGGTAGAGAGAGAGAGAGAGAGAGGGAGCCCCACCCAACCTAACCCTGACCGGTCCCCAGTGCGGGGGGGGGGGGTGAGCATGAGGGGGTAGAGAGTGAACTGAAATAAACACTTCAATGATCAGGGACTGTCATTAAAAATGATCAATATATATGACAGGCAATGGGTGTTATTTTTCCTGCTTAATCTGCATCTTTGAGCAAGGGGGCGATTGTGTGAATGTGAGGGGCTGGGGGTCCCGGAGCGGGGTGGGCGATGGGATCATCCGCGCGGGACTGACAGAGCTGGAAGATGCGGCGGTGAATGTGAGGAGCCGGAGCCCGGAGCGGAGAGACTGCGGCCGCCCTCTGGGATGCGCTCAGGGCGCGGGTTTATTAATGAGCCGCAGCGCTGAGGTGAGCGGATATTTCACCGCGCTCTTCACCTGCTCCCTGAACTTGGACTGGGTCACCGCGTAAATAAATGTGTTGGTGCAGCAGCTGAGATTCCTCAGCAAATACCCGACGTACTGAAAGATATGTTGGGAATCATTCATATCATCTCCAATCCCTGTGATCTGATAATAGACGAAGTTCACAACCACCGTCAGCCACAGGAGGATGAAGCTGCCGGAGATGGTGAAGAGTAAAACCACAGACCTCCTCCTGCTCTCCATCTCCGGGTCACTGCGCTTCTCCCCCTTGCTCTCACCCCTCAGCCCCTGACGGACCCGACTGGCCACTAAAATGTGCCGGACTGTCAGAGCGTTGAGCAGCAGGATCACAGCGAAAGGGAGGAACGGAGTTAAAACCGTGTCGATCCAGTCAAATGCCACCCACCCGGGGTCAGTGTAATAACTGTCCACCGGGGCACAGCCCCACGGGACATTGTCGATGATTATCCGGTGTTCCAGTGTGAAGTATCGGGGAACGTTTTTCAGACACAGCAGAACGCCGGCTGTTGCGAGAACCGCAGCCGCAGTTTTCCCGGTGCAATATTTAGTTTTCAGCTTCTGGCAACAAATGGCGACAAAGCGATCAAAGGTGAAAGTGACGGTGAACCAGACAGAACAGTCTGCAGCTGCAGTCCTCAGTACAGCGTTAACACTGCACACAGGGGTGATGGCCAGGAAACACCAATAAAAGTAATGGTATCGGATATTATACAAAATGACCTCGGTGATCAGGGTGAGTAGATCGGCCGCTGCCATGGCCACCAGGTAGCGAGTGGTGCAGGTGGAGAGGCCGCACTTTCCCCGGGACAGGATCACAATCGCCACTAAATTCACTGCAGAAAGAGAAGGGGAGCGGACACTGGGCATTAATGAACACGGTCTCCGGGGCTGAACACCGGCTCCACTTTCAGCTGGAGATCAGGAGTGTTGGAGTCGGTGCGCGGCTGCAGGTTTAACAATGTCAGACCCGGCTCCGACTGTGCCCGACCTGCCTGCTTCAGGGGAGAGGAGATAAGGCGACGGGCGGGGTAAAGGGAGGGGAGGGAACGAGCAGCCGCCCGCTACAATAGGCGGAATGGTCCTGTCTACAGTTAACCCCGCTCACAGTCTCTGATGGGGCCGGTTTCACAGACTTAACCGTGACCGGCCGCGTTTAACCAGGGCTCTGGGAACTCGGCATCTGATGGGGATGAGGAGGGTTCCAGAGGGAAGGCAGGGACAACTTAGGATCCGGCAGCAGAGCGGCTCCGTTAATGGATTCATTCCTCAGTTCGGTAACAACACACGCCGGTAGATCCGCGGCCACTGGTTCAGGAGATCGATCCAATTATTGACCAACAGGTGGAGGAATCCGACTGTGACAGACTCCACAGCGAGACGTGTCCACAGGAGCGGGTGTTCACTCTGATCAATAACTCAGACACAGTGAACTGCACAATGTAAACCCCTCCCAGTCACACCGTCCCGGAGAGCTGCCTGTCCCGAGCACTGGGACAACTCTGGGCAAGGTCCCACTGAAGGCAAGAACAACATTCTAGTGGGTCCCGGCAGTGGGGGAAAGAGAGGGTTAGTTTCGGCTGTCTGAAAATGAGAAAAATCACAGCGTTAATTCAAAAATATTTCACTGAGTGGATTGATATAATCTACACATTCTTACACAACGATCATCAGTTGGGAATATTGTAACACGATCAGAATCAGGTCAACACTGGTTAACGGACGGAGTTTTCAATCTTGAATTGTTCTGTTCACTTACCAGGGACTCCAACGGCAGCAATGATCACGTACAAGATTTTCTGCACGGCGTAATATTCCCGAAGCTTTTCCCACATGTTCTCTGACCAGCGACGTGTCCCCGTGAACTACCGGTAATCTCTCGGAATGAAATGCCGGGGCAGAACATTCCCGGAGATTTTATACCATTTTCCGTCTCCACCGGGACAGTGAAGTTTCAACAGAATTAAAAATAGAGCTTTTGAAATGATTCGCAAACAGATGACATCAGCCAAGTGAAATCCCTGCTGAGACAGGTCGTGATTTATTCAGGGAATTGATTGAGAAACTCCAAAGACTGGGAATTGTGGCGATACTGGGGGATGGAAATTGGGAGCGGCATTTTTCCAGCAAAGGGGATATTGGTTCAAACTCCATCTGGTCCAACTCTCCACCTCGTGTTGTTTATCTGATTTCCTTCACTCAGCAAGGCAATCCCAAATTTAAGGGACCGTCTCAATGCTTCTGGTGCCCAGTTTAAAGGTGGACTAGACAGCCTTTGTCAGCGTGATGAATTAGTTCAACAGATCACATCAGACTAAAATGGCCCGTCCACTCTGTTTTAACACTCAATGTGATCGCGGCTTAACTGATTGTAACCTCAACCCCACACTCCCGGCGACCCCTAGTAAGCATTTAGTCCTTGCTTGCCTGGAATGGATCTGGCTTTGCCTTGGGACAACAACATTCTCTACCTTCATCACCTCTGAGGAGGAACGACCCAAAGACTCACGACACTCAGTGAACAGAACCATTGCCGTCTCAGAATTGTCTTAAAAGTAGAACACACGGCGAATGATGCAACATCTCTCCCTCCTCTCTTTCTCTCTCTCTCCATCTTTACTGCTATTCTCTCTCTGAACTGTTATTCTCGCCCCTACACTCTCTATTCTCCCTCTCTGTGCCGACCGCTCTCTGCCAACCTCTCTCCCCTCCCACTCTTACTGCATCTCTCCCTCCTTCTCCCTGTATCTCTCTAATGCTTCCCTCTCCCCCTTTTGCCAACCCACTCGCTCTGAACTCCCCTCTCTCCTCATTTTTCCCACTCTCCCTTTGACAGTTCACTCTCCCTCCACCTCTTCTTTCGACTTCTCCTCTATCTCTCCCTTTTATCTTTGTACGACCTATTTCTCTATCCATTTCCTCACCTCTCCATCACTTGCCATCACTTCTCTTTCCAAAGCCTTTCTTGGCAAGTGCAGTTAAAACGGTTAGCCACCATGGGATGTAACAGCTGTCCCTAAACCCCCTCCCTCACGCTCGAGAAGCCCTTCCAGGTGAGACAGATGTTCACCTGCACCTCCTCTAATCTCATCTACTGCATGTGGTGTTCCAGGTATGGCCTCCTTTACATCGGCGTGGTGAAATGGAGACTCGGCGACCGTTTTGTCGAACACTTACCCTAGTTCTGCTAAGGCTTGCCTTATCTCCCCGTTGCAAGCCATTGTAACTCCCCCTCGCACACTGACCTTTCTGTCCTGGGCCTCCACCAGCGCCAGAGAGGTTACATTAAAACAGAAAGAACGCCGCTTCATAGTCCGCTTGGGAACCTTGCAACCTAATGGTATGAACATTAGCAAATGCCAGGTAACTATCGTGCAACTTCACGCTTTTCCCTCGCTCTATCTCTTCCTTCACGCGGACTCGCACTTGTTAATCCCCTCCACCTCCATCTTCAACCGATATTCCCTCCTCTCTCTTTATAATTCCAACCTGCTCAATCCTTATCTCGCAACTTTTATCTTTTAACCTCTGGTCTCAACCACCTAACTATTAAAACGGTATTCACCCACTCATCATTCAACTCGCTTTGTCCTGCTGTTCCAGCCTTCTCCAGCTTCCCACTACAATCAGTCTGAAGAAGGGTCTCGAACCGAACTTCACCCATCCATGTCCTTGGCAGGCTTAGCCAGTTCAGCGTGCCCTCTACAACTCTCACCAACTTCGACAGATGCACCATAGAAAGTATTTTATCAAGATGCATCACAGCTTGGTTTGGGAACAGCTCCATACAAGAACGCAAGAAATTGCTGCGAATTGTCCAGACCATCACACAAACCAACCTCCCATATATTGACTCAATTTATAAACCACGCTGCCTCGGCAAGGCCAGCAGCATAATCAAGGACGAGTCGCACCCTCACCACTCCTGCTTCTCCTCTGTCCCATCAGGCAAAATGTATAGAAGTGTGAAAATGCACACCTCCAGTTTCAGGGACAGTGTCTTCCCAGCTGTTATCAGGCAACGGAATCATCCCACCACAACCAGAAAGCAGTGCTGAACTACTATCTACCTCTTTGTTGAACCTCGGACTATCCTCGATTTGAATTAGCAGGCTTTACCTAGCACTGAACGTTATCCCCTTATCATGTATCTATACTCTGTAAATGGCTCGACTGTAATGAAGTATTTTGTTTCCACTGACTGGGTAGCACTCAACAAAAGCTTTTCACGGTACCTCGGTATACGTGATAATAAACTGCACTAAACTGACATACTCAACTAGATTTCTCCAGAGGTGTAGCCTGACTCGCATTGGATATTGATTGTGTGTGACAGTGTGAGTGTGCGAGTCCGTGCAAGAGTGTGTTAGCACGTGTATGCGAGTGTGAATGTGTGAGATTGTGCACATGAGTCGGTGTGTGTGCGTATGTGTTAGAGTATGCGGTTGCAAGAATTTCAATGATTCAGTGATACCTTTTTATCACGTACCCAGGTAGAGTGAAATGCTTAGTTTTGCAGACAACCCGGTAACATCATGTAGAAGACCTCACCTGGGCGGTACACAAGAGTCGCCACATTTTGACGCCGACAAAGTTACAAATGTTGGCCGGATAGTTGTATCTCCTGCCTGCCTCCGCACCGCGGGTCGCCCCTTCATTCTCGGCGGCCTTCCTCGCTCTCCGACGGTCCATCTCGTTCACTGCGGTTCCTCGCGGCTCCCACCTCGCTCCCGAGGCGCGGTTCTCATCGCCATTCGCGGTGGGCGTGCCGGGCCGACCGGGCCGACTGAAGGGCTTGGCCCCGCTCACCGGGACACTCCCGGCCACACTGCGCTGCGCTGATCGACGCGACCATTCAAGAATAAACTCAATCCCAAAAAGTGCGCGTGTGCATCCGGGTAGAGTATGTAAGAGTGCCTATATTTGTGTGTGTGTGTGTGTGTCTGTCTGTGCGAGTGCGTGAGTGTGCGTGTGTGCGTGTGAGTGTGTGAGCATTAGTAAGTGTGGATGCAAGTGTGATTGAATGTTTCTGTGTCTCTGAGTGGGAGAGTGCATGTGGGTTTGTGAAGGACCGTGTTTGCGTCTGTGCGTGTGTGTGGCTGTTTGTGAGAATATGTGGGATGTGAGTTTGTCAGAGTGTTTGAGCATGTAATTCTTTGATAGTGTGTGTGCGTGTGCGTGTGTGTGTGTGTGTGTGCGTGAGTGTGTGGGAGAGTATATGATGTTGTTGGCAGAGAATGTGTTCGTGTGTAAGTGTGTGATAAGTGCGTGTCTCTTAGTGCTAGTGCGTGTGAATATCTGTTAGTGTGAATGCATGTGTACGTGTGAGAGCATATTTGATTGTTTGTGATTGCATTTGAGAGATTGTGTGTGTCTTCGTGCGCGGGTATGTGTGTGTGCGTGTTTGACTGTGTTTGAGGCTGTGAACATGTGTGTTTGTAATGATGTAATGGCATACTGTGGGTTTTAGTGACGACGTGACACGCTGTGGGGCATTACTGATGGAGTGACGCACTGTGCAGTGGAACTGATGGAGTGACACAATGTATGGTGGTAATGGTGGATTATCACACTGGGTTGGTACAGATGGAGTGACACACTTTGGAGTTGTATTGATGAAGTGACACACTGCGCAGTAGTGCTGATGGAGTGACACACTGTGCATTGTTCTGATGGAGTGACACAATGTGGGGGTAGTAGTGATGTAGTGACACAATGTGGGGGTAGTACTGATGGAGTAACACAATGCGCTGTGTTGTTGTTGTTGTTCGTCCTTCGGGTTGGAAGTTGACCATGACTTCACTTTCAGTTGGAGGATTGGCGACTGTGGGTCCTGAAGTGACTGGTGAGGCCAATCCGGGCCCGGAAGGCACGCCCACACGTAGGACACAAGAGGATGGGTGCTGCAGTGGGAATGGAGGTAGCCCGGGCCTTGCGCGCGCTGCGTTTCCTCTGGGCCTCTTCAGTGCGTCTGTTCTCTGCTGCACGGGCTCCTGTGGTGAGTTTGCTACGCCAGGTTGGACGGTCCAGAGCAAGAGACTCCCAAGTGCTGAGGTTGATGTCCAAGTCTTTGAGGGACACTTTGAGGCAGTCCTTAAACCGTTTCTTCTGTCGTCCTACTGAGCGCTTGCCCTGACACAGTTCCCCATACAGAAGTTGTTTTGGCAGTCGACTCTCGGGCGTTCTGACGACATGGCCTGCCCATCTAACTTGGGCTTTCCGTAGGAGGTTGTGGACGCTGGGGATTCCGGCCCGTTCCAAGACCTCTGTGTCGGGAATTGTGTCCTGCCACCTGATGTGAAGGAGTCTGCGTAGGCAGCTCAAGTGAAAGTGGTTGAGCTGTTTGGCATGTCTGCTGTAGACAGTCCAGGTCTGACTGGCATAGAGAAGAGTGGTGAGTACCACTGCACGGTAGACCTTCAGCTTGGTGGTAAGGCTGAGTCCTCTCCGCTCACAAACACTCCCACGGAGTCGCCCAAAGGCAGCGCTGGCCTTGGCCATTCTGTTGTTGACCTCAGCGTCAATGTTCACCACTCGCGAGAGTGTACTGCCCAGATACACAAAGCTGTCGACTGCCTGTAGGTTCTGTCCCTTCGCCGTGATGTGTGGTTCCTGGTAGGGCTTTCCATGCGCGGGCTGGTACATAACTTCAGACTTTTTGGTGCTAATAGAGAGACCATCGTTGTCACAGGCCTGTGAGAAGCAATCCATTTCATGATGCAGCTTCTGCTCTGTGCTGGCGTTGAGGGCGCAGTCATCAGCAAACAAGAAATCTCTGATGATGGTCTCCTTCACCTTTGTAACAGCTTGCAGGCGCCTGAGGTTGACCAGCCGTCTGTCAGTTCCCGTACCTGATGTGTATTCCATCCTGGCAGTCACGGAAGGCATCGGTCAGCATGGCAGAGAAGACCATGCTGAAGAGTATAGGGGCAAGAACACAACCTTGCTTCACGCCGTTTGTCACTGGAAAGGCTTCAGACTCGTCTCCATCATCTAGCACTTTCGCCATCATGCCATCATGGAACTGCCGCACAATCGTGATGAACTTGCTGGGACAGCCAAACTTCTGCATTATCCACAAGCCATCTCTGCTGACAGTGTCGAAGGCGTTTGTCAGATCGACGAAGTTCACGAACAGGTCGCTGTGCTGCTCTTGGCATTTTTCCTGGAGTTGTCGTGCAGCAAATATCATGTCGACAGTTCCAGGTCCAGTACGGAAACCACACTGGCTTTCTGGAAGGAGACCCTGCTCAAGGTGTTGAATGAGACGGTTGAGCAGGATGCGAGCGAAGATCTTCCCTGCTATGGACAGGAGGGAGATGCCTCGATGATTGTCGCAAGACTGGCGGTTGCCTTTCCTCTTGTAGATGTGGACTATGCTGGCATCTTTCAGCTGTTGTGGGACCTTCATTCCACATGGACTGGAAGAGTTCAGTCAGCTTCTGCATCATGACAGGGCCTCCTACTTTGAACACTTCAGCACGACACTGTAGTACTGATGGAGTGACACCAGTTGATGCAGTTCTTGTGGATTAACACACTGTGGGTTGGTACAGATGGAGTGACACACTGCAGTAGTACTGATGAAGTGACACACTTTGCAGTAGTTCTGATGGAGTGATACACCATGCGCCTCTACTGATGTAGTGACACACTGCGGGTAATACTGATGGAGTGACACAATGAGTAGTGCTGTTGTTATGACAAACTGTGGAGTAGTACTGACGAAGTGACACACAGTGAAATAATACTGATTTCGTGACAAATTGTGAGGTAGTTCTGTTGTCATGACATACTGTGGGGAAGAATTGATGGATGAAACAATATGGGGTAGACTAATGTAGTGATACATTGTGAGGTAGTACTGAGGAACTGGCACACTGTGGCGTAGAATTGATGGACTGACACCCTGGGGTCGTACTGATATAGTTCCACACTGAAGTAGTACTGACGGAGTGACAAACTGTGTGGTAAACACTCATGTCATTTCATCTGTACTACCACGCAATTTGTCACTCCATCACCCACCACACTGCGCGGTTGTACTGATGGAGTGACATACTTCGGTGTAGTGCTGATTGAATGACACACTGCGGGTAGTATGGACAGAATGGCGCACAGTGGGCGAGTACTGGAGTATTGACACAATGTTCGGTGGTACTGTCGGGTTGCACATTGTGACTTCCACACTGAAGCAGGACTGACGGTGGGGCAGTACAGATGGAGAGTTATACTGTTGGGTAATACTAATTGAATGAGTCCGTGTGGTTGTACATAATGGAATGACAAGCTTAAGGCAGTACTGATGGAGTGCATCACTGTGGTGTAGTACTGATGGACTAATATATTGTAGGGTAGTACTGATGGAGTGACACGCTCCAGTGTTGTACTGATGGAGTGTAACACTGTGGAGTAGTACTGGTGTAATGACGTGCTGTGGAGGTGTATTGATGGAATGACACACTGTGGGGTAGCACGGATATAATAGCACATTCTGTTGGAGTGACGCAGTAATACTGATGGATTGACACGCTCTGCGGTAGTACTGTTGCGATGAAAAACTGTGGTGAAATAGTGATGGAATTACACACTATGGAGTCGCTGCGATGGGTTAGCACACTGTGGGGTAATGCGGATGGAATGGCAGATTTGAGCAAGTCCTGATGGTGTCAAACACTTTGGGGAGTACTGATGGAAGAAGATACTGCGGGGAGCATTGATGGAGTGACACGTTCTAGGGTTGCACTGGAGTGACATGATGTGGGGCAGTGCTGATGGAGTGCAACACCATGGAGTTGTATTGATGCAGTGAGACACTGTGTGGTTTCACCGACGGAGTGACACACTGAGCGGTAGTACCATTGTGATGACAAACTGCGGTGTAGTACTAATGCAGTGACACACTGAGCGGCAATACTGATGGAGTGACACAATTTGTGGCAGCACTTATGGGGTGACACACTGGGATAGTCCTGATTGAATGATAAACATCGGGTAGTACTAATGGAGTGAGACATGGTGGAGAAATACTAATAGAGTGAAACTGTGGGGAATTACTGTTGGAGTGACAAAGTGAGGTAGGACTGATGGAGTGACACACTGTGGGGAATACTAATGGAGTGACACTGCGAGGAAGTACTGATGGGTTGACACTGTGGGGTAGTACTGATGGAGTGACACGCTGCGTGGTATACTGATGGAGTGATAATCAAAGGTATGTACTGATGGAGTGACACACGGTGGCGTAGTCTGATGCGACGATAACCCCAGTGATATTCCTGATGGTGCGATGCTCTATGGGGAGGCACTGATGGAGTGGCACAGTGCAGGGTAGTACAGATGGAGTAACAAACTATATTTTATTGCTGAGGTAGTGCTGTTGGAGTGACACACTTTGAGGTAGTACTGATGGAATGGCGCACTATGTGGCAGTACTGACGCAATAGCATATTGTGGAATAGTACTGATTGTGTGACACCCTGCGGTGTAGTACTGTTGGATAGACATATACCAGAGTAATACTGGTGGATTGAAGCACTGTGGGGTAGTACTGATGGAAGGACTCATTGTGTAGTACTGATGGAGTGACACACCGTTGGATAGTACTTATAGAGTGACACCCTGTGTGGTAGTACTAATGGAATAATACACAAGGAGGTACTGATGTTGAAAAATACTGTGGGTGTGTATTGATGGAATGGTATATAGTGCGGTAGTACCAATGAAGTGACACGCTCTGGGGTTGTACAGATGGAGTGACATAGTGTGTTCTAGTAATGATCGTCTAACACACTGTAGGCTTGTATTGATGGAGTGATCACCAGTGGGGTAGTATTGATGGAGTGACACAATGTGGGCAATACAGATGGAGCAATACACTTTGGGGTTGTACTAGTAAAGGGACAAACTGTGGGCAGGTACTGATGGAGTAAATCATTTTGGTGTATTACCGATAGAGTGACACAGTGTGCGATAGTACTGATGGAGGAACAAGCGATATGGTAGTACTGATGTCGTGGCACACTGTCGGATAGTATTGATGGTGTGAAACTAAATGGGGCAGTACTGATGTAATGACACATTATAGTGTAGTTCTGATGGAGTGACACATTGAGGGGGAGAACTGATCGAATGACGCACTGTGGGATAGTACTGATGGAATGACTATCCATTTGCTAGTACTGATGCAATGGCATTCTATGGGATAGTACCGAATGAATGACACGTTGTGATGCAGTAATGATGAAGTAACCGACGATGTGGTAGTACTGATGGAGTGACACGCTGAGCACATGGTATTGGAGGTAGGGTACTGACATGGATAGAAAGTTGGTTGACAGACAGAAAGCAAAGAGTGGGGATAAATGGGTCCCTTTCAGAATGGCAGGCAGTGACTAGTGGGGTAACGCAAGGTTCGGTGTTGGGACTGCAGCTATTTACAATATACATCAATGACTTAGATGAAGGGATTAAAAGTACCATTAGCAAATTTGCCGATGATACAAAGCTAGGTGGCAGTGTGAACTGTGAAGAAGATGCTAGTGTGAGGTTATCCACTTTGGTGGTAAGAATAGTAAGGCAGATTATTATCTGAATGGTGTCAAGTTAGGAAAAGAGGACGTACAACGTGATCTGGGTGTCTTAGTGCATCAGTCACTGAAAGGATGTATGCAGGTACAGCAGGCAGTGAAGAAAGCCAATGGAATGTTGGCCTTCATAACAAGAGGAGTTGAGTATAGGAGCAAAGAGGTCCTTCTGCAATTGTACAGGGCCCTAGTGAGACCGCACCTGGAGTACTGTGTGCAGTTTTGGTCTCCAAATTTGAGGAAGGATATTCTTGCTATTGAGGGCGTGCAGCGTAGGTTAATTCCCGGATTGGCGGGACTGTCATATGTTGAAAGACTGGAGCGACTAGGTTTGTATACACTAGAATTTAGAATGATGAGAGGGGATCTTATCGAAACGTATAAAATAATTAAGGGGTTGGATGCGTTAGAGGCAGGAAACATGTTCCCAATGTTGGGGGAGTCCAGAACCAGGGGCCACAGATCAAGAATAAGGGGTAGGTCATTTAGAACAGAGATGAGGAAAAACTTTTTTAGTCAGAGAGTTGTGAATCTGTGGAATTCTCTGCCTCAGAGGGCAGTGGAGGCCAATTCTCTGAATACATTCAAGAGACAGCTAGGTAGAGCTCTTAAGGATAGCGGAGTCAGGGGGTATGGGGAGAAAGCTGGAACGGGGTACTGATTGAGAATGATCAGCCATGATCACTTTGAATGGCGGTGCTGGATCGAAGGGCCGAATGGCCTAATCCTGCACCTATTGTCTATTGTCTATAATACTTATGGATTAGCATCCTGTGGGGGAGTATTGAAGGACTGGTATATTTTGGGGTAGTACTGATATAGTGACACATTCGATGGTATTACTGAAGGGGTGAAAAACTGTGTGTAGAACTGATGAAATTGCATACTTAAGGTGGTACTGACAGAGTGAAACACCGTCGGGCAGAGATGATGGACTGACATACTGTGGGGTTGTACTGATGAGAGTGACACGCTCTTGGGTACGACTAATGGAGTAACATGTAGTACTGATGGAGTGGCAGACTGTGAAGTAGTATTGATGAGTGACCTAACGTAGGGTATTATTGATGTAATGGCACATTCTGGGGTAGTACTGATGGAGTGACACACTATGCGGTAGTACTATTGTTATGACATAATGTGGGATGGAATTGGTAGTGACACTCTGCGGTAGTACTGATGGAGTGATGCACTGTAGGATAGTACTGGTGTAATGGTTTCCTGTCGGATAGTACTGATGGAGTGACGCACTGTAGGGTAGTACTGGTGTAACGGTATACAGTGGGATAGTACTGATGGAGTGACGCACTGTAGGGTAGTACTGGTGTAACGGTATACAGTGGGATAGTACTGATGGAGTGACGCACTGTAGGGTAGTACTGGTATAACGGTATACTGTTGGATAGTACTGATGGAGTGACGCACTGTAGGGTAGTACTGGTATAACGGTATACTGTGGGATAGTACTGATGGAGTGACGCACTGTGGGTTAGTACTGGTGTAACGGTATACTGTGGGATAGTACTGATGGAGTGACATCGGCGAGACCAAGCGCAAGCTCGACGATCGTTTCGCTGAACAGCTCCACACAGTCGTACCTGATCTCCCGGTTGCTCAGCATTTTAACTCACCCCCGCTGCCCCCATTCCCAATGTGAACTTTCTGTCCTGGGCATCCTCCATTGTCAGAGTGAGGCCCAGCGCAAATTGGAGGAACTGCACCTCATACTTCGCTTGGGCAGCTAACATACCAGCGATATGAACATTGACTTATCTAACTTCAATTAGCCATTGCTTTCCCTCTCTCTCCATCCCTCCTCCTTCCCAGTTCTCCCACCAGTCTCACTGTCTCCAACAAAATGTTATCTCTTTCCCGCCGACCTCTCCGACATCAGTCTAAAGAAGGGTCTCGACCCGAAACGTCACCCATTCTTTCTCTACAGAGATGCTGCCTGTCTCGTTGAGTTACACCAGCATTTTGTGCCTACCTTCGATTTAAACCAGCATCTGCATTTCTTTCCTACACGAAGTACAAGGCACGGCAGGACTTTCGGCTAATAATAGCTGTGCCGAACATGAGACGACCACCCTTACCTGCCTGCTCACAATGCATATCCCTTCATTACCTGAAAATCTGAACTTGTCTTAAATGTCACTATTGTATCTGCCTCCAACACCAGTGGAGTGGGTGGTAAGATTTTAGGACCCGTTATACAGGATGATGTGACAGATTATTTATAAGTGCACGATGAAATAGGCATAAGTTGGCATGGCTTTGTGAATGGAAGGTCGTGTTTGATAAATTTGCTGGAATTATTTGAAGAAGTAAATAGCAAGGCAGCCAAAGGAGAGACAGTAGATGTTGTTAACTTTGATTTTCAGAAAGCCTTTGACCAGGTGTCACAAGATGGCTGCTTAGGAAGATGAGAGCCCACGGTGTCAAAGGGCAGATACCAGCATGGATAACTGGTTGGCTGGATGGCAGAAGACAAAGAGTGGCAATAAAGAGGGATTTTTTTTCTCGTTGGCTAACAGTAATTAGTGGAGATCTTCAAGGATCGGTGTTTGTCCGCTACTCCACGTTTTATATTATGATTTGGACGAGGGGATCGAAGGCTTTGTGGCCAAGTTTGCGGATGTTACGAAAAGAGGTGGAAGGGCATGTAGTTTAGAGAAAGCATGGACTCCGCAGAAGGACTTGGACATGTTGGGGGAATGGGTAGAGAAGTGGCAGATGGAATATAGTGTAGCAAAGTTCGGAGTACTGCATTTTGGTAGTAGGAATAATGGCGTAGACTGTTGTCTAAGTGGGGAAATAATCCATAAATCGGAAGTGCAAAGGGACTTGGGAGTGCTGGTTAAGGATTCCCAAAATGTTTATCTGCAAGTTGAATCGGTGAGAATGATCAGCCATGATCACATGGAATGGTGGTGCTGGCTCGAAGGGCCGAATGGCCTACTCTTGCACCTATTGTCTATTGTCTATTGTCTATTGTCTATTGTCTATTGTCTAATGGAAGCAAACTCATTGCTTGCATTTATTTCAAGAGGACTTGCATACAGAAACACAGATGTAATGTTGAGGCTATACAAGGCGCTGGGAAGGCCGCATTTTGAATATTGTGAGCAATTCTGGGCACCATATCAGAGGAAAGGTGTGCTGGCTCTGGAGAGGTTCCAGAGGAGGTTTACAAGAATGATCCCAGCAATAAGTTAACCTATGGCGAGCGTTTGTCGGCTCCCGGCTTGCACTCAGAGTTTAGAGGTATGAGGGTGGACCTCATTGAAACATACAGATATGTGAATGGTTTAGATCCAGTGGATGTGTAAAGTATGTTTCCACTTGTGGGAGCGTCTCGGACAAGAGATCATTTCCTCAGAATTAATCTACGTTCTCTTTTGAAGCTGATCAGAAATTTATTTTTTCAGAAATTGATGAATTTGTGGAATTATTTGCCACAACAGGCTGTGTAGGTCACGTCAGTGGATATTTAAAGGCGCAGACAGAAAGATTCTTGATTAATACAGGTATCAGAAGTTATGGGGAGAAGGCAGGAGAATGTGGTTTGGAGGGAAAAAGATTGGCGGATAAGACGATTGGCCGAATGGTCTAATTCTACTCCTATTCCTTATCACCCAATGCCCACCTGCGGTATTACGTTCGATGCACTTCATGCCCCTTGCTTTCCCCGCACACCTCGTTTAAACTTCATCCCTTTCACCATAAAGGGGTGGCCTTCAATACTTGATATTTCCATCTTGAGAGGAATGTTCTGACTGTTTACCATATCTTTGCCTCTCATAATTTGCTATCGATCTATCAGGTTACTGCCCGAACTCCGATGAACCAGTCCAATGTCTGGTTGTTCATACGCTCCAGGCGATGTTCTTGTAAACGTCTTGAACACGATTTCCGAAGCGCCCATATCCTTCGTGTACGAGCGCGAACATAACTGTACACAATGCTGCAAAAGCGGCCGAAGTAAAGTTCTCTAAAGTTGAATATTGACATCTGACTCATATTCAATGACTCGGTCAAATATAGCAAGCATTCTACGTGCCTTATTTATTACTCTAAACGTACTACCACGATTTGCGTGTTTCGCATTGGGAACACAAGGTTCATCATCAGCAATGCTGATGCTGCGATGCACTTATATTGTACAGACAGTGAGGGCTGTTGTGCCTCGATGTTGCAGTGTACTGCTGATGTTCATCCACGGGAGGGCGCTGTGACAGTATATTCCCACTGTACATGCACTGAGGTGCGCTATGTGTGGATGTTGCCGTGTGCTGCTGATGTTCATCCAGGGGAGGGCGCCATGACAGTATATTGCTATTGTACATGCACTGAGGTGCGTTGTGTGTGGATGTTGCAGTGTGCTGCTGATGTTCATCCAGGGGAGGGCGCCATGACAGTATATTGCCATTGTACATCCACTGGGGTGCGCTGTGTGTGGATGTTGCCGTGTGCTGCTGATGTTCATCCAGGGGAGGGCGCCATGACAGTATATTGCCATTGTACATCCACTGGGGTGCGCTGTGTGTGGATGTTGCAGTGTGCTGCTGATGTTCATCCACGGGAGAGCGATGTGACAGTCTATTGCTACTGTACATCCACTGGGGTGCGCTGTGTGAGGATGCTGCAGTGCACTGTTAAAAAAGAACACTGGGTACAAAAGTCATAGCAGCAGAGTTAGTGCACCAAGGCCGATCGAGTCCACTCCTGCATTCTATCATGGGTCACCTATCGTTCCCACTCAAAAAGATCTCCCTCTCTCACGAGGGCCACAGAGGATGAGAGAGAGAGAGAGCGCACCCCCCAAATAGCTGCCTAGATAGAGAGTTACCTATTTACTATCAATATCTCCAGCTATCTCGCTGATAGCTGATATACAGATATCCAGCTTTCTAGCTGTCTAGCATTGCATGTAGATAGCTATCTAGGTAGTTCGCTATCATGCTGTCGAGATAGCTCACACGCTGTCTGGCAGTCTATCCTGCTGGCTAGCAATCCAGTTCTCGAGATAGCTTGATTGATAGGTAAAGAGCTAACTATTTTGGTAGCAACATAGCTAGGTCACTAACTTGCCTGAGAGCTAGAGAGATAGATAACTAGATAACTAGATTGTTAGCCAACAGCTTTGGCGGCCAGATAGCGGGTTTAGCTTGATGAAGCTTTGCTAGATGGCTAGTGAGCTAGGCATCTAGCCAGCTATACCAGTAGATAGCTCACGAGCCAGATCGCAAGAGAGATTTATAGCGATTAATGAGCTATCTAGCTAGATCGAAACGGGTCTCTCTCGTTCTCCCTTTCATCTCCCCCCCCCCCCCCCCCCCCGAGAGCGGGCGAGCGAGAGACCGCACTCCACAAAGAGCTGCCTACGCAACTAGCTAACTATTTTTGCTATGCAGAGATTCGGCTATCACACCATCAATCTGTCTAGCGTTCAAGCTATCTAGCAATGCAGGTATTTGACTATCTAGAAAGCTAACACGCTATCTGGCTCTTTCCCGCTGGTAATCAATCTATATAACTTGATATCCAGCTTCCTAGCTGTCATGCTAACTAGTTAAACAGCTATCCACCTATGTAGGGAGCCTGCTACCTATCAATTTGACTATTCATCCAGCTGTTAGCTCTATTGCTAACAGACTAACTAGCTATCTATCTATCTGTCTATCTGTCTATCTATCTCCCTATCTAGCTATCCACCTAGCTATATAGCTATTTAGTCTTGTAGGAATTTACCAAGCGAGCTACCTTATTATCTAGCTTACTATATATTTAGCTATCTACCTAGTTATCTATCCTGTTGGCTAGCAATCCACCTATCTAGCTATCCAGCTATCTAGCTAGCAGTCTAACGAGCTATCTAGTGATTTAATTATAGAGCTATCTATCCATTTATCTCTGTCGCAATGAATCTAGCTATTTGTTTCTTAAACTGGCTATCTAGCTATCTACCTACCACCTATTGCTACCTAGCTATCAAGCCATTTAGCCATGTAGTCATCTATCTATCTAGCTAGCTGCTAAGCTATCTATCTATCTAGCCAGCTGGCCATCAAGCTTTCTAGCCATCTACTCATCAAGCCATCTGCCCATCCAGCCATCTGGCTTTATTCAGCTCGCCATCTACCCAGCGAGCCAGCTTCCAAGCTGAACAATTTCCCAAGTCGCCAGCTAGCCTTCCAACCATCTAGCCAGAAAGCCATTTAGCCATCTCGGCATCCAGCCATATATATATATAGCCGGCGTGAGCGATCTATCTGTCAATTTAGGTTGCAAGGTAGCTATCTACAAACCTAGATATGACTAGATCTCCCTCTGTGGGCCTCGCGAGAGAGAGAGCGCACCCCACAGAGAGCTGCCTATATCTCTAGCTAGCGATCTTGCAATCTAGTTATTCAGCTATCTACACATCCAGCTATCTAGCTTTCAAGTTATGCAATGCCGGTAGCTAGCTACCCAGGTAGCAAACCATGTTTCTATATAGACAGCTAATATGCTCTCTGGCTGTCCATCCTATTGGCTAGAAATGTAGCTCACTGGTTATCCAGCCATCTAGTTATCAGGGCAGCCAGCTACTACTGAATTCCAGTGAAGACAAGCCCAATCTTTACAAACTTTCCCCATATGTCAGTTTCGCCATTCCGGGGATTATCATCCGGACCTACCATAATAGCAAGGATGTCCTTCCACAAATTAGGAGACCAAAACTGCACACAATACTCCACCTGTGGTCTCACCAGGGCCGGGTCAACTGCAGAATGGCCTCTTTACTCCTATACTCAAATCCTCTCGTTATGAAGGCCAACATACCATTAGCATTAGTGAAGGGTCTGAAGAAGGGTCTCGACCCGAAACGTCACCCATTCCTTCTCTCCCGAGATGCTGCCCGACCTGCTGAGTTACTCCAGCACTTTGTGAATAAATACCTTCGATTTGTACCAGCATCTGCAGTTATTTTCTTATATTAGCATTAGTGCGTTTTTCTGCTCTCATATTGCAGCTTTCCACAATTAACTAGAGCAGACCTCAACATTCAGACGATATGTTCACACCCAGTATCGTCAGTCTGTTCACCACCCTCCCTCTGTCTATTTCTCTCTGTGGAACCTTTCTCCTCACTTCCCATTTGTTCCGTCACGACCTTCATCCTGTCCTCCCGAACAGATAGACGGAACATCTAATTCCGACACTCAGCCATACGCTATGCTACACAGCACATCCCATGCTCTCCCTGACAATCTCAGTGAAACCTTTACCTGTTTTATAATAATTCAGCTCCTTGTGCTCGACCTCACTGGGAGTAGGACCGAAAAGTCGAATTCGACCTGTTGCTTTAACAGACCTGCTTGACCAGCTGAGTTCCTCCAAGATTCAAGATTCCAGATTTAGTATCTTTATTCCCTTTTGATACGAAACTTTGTTTCTGGGTCGGTGGAAGATATTTGTTTTATCCTCCTACTGATCACTGTCCTTTGCCAAAGTCTAAACTTACAGCGCGGAAACAGGCCCTTCGGCGCATCGAGTCCGCTCCAACCAGCGATCCTCGCATATTAACTCAATCCTAGATGCACTTGGCTCATACCAAGCCAATTAACCTACAAATCTGTAGGTCTTTGGAGTGTGGAAGGAAACCATCAATCTCGGAGAAAACTCACGGGAGAACGTACGAACTGCGAACAGACAGCACCGTCGTCGGAATCGAACCAGCGTCTTCAGCTGCAAGCGTTGTAAGGCAGCAACTCTACCTGTGCGCTCATAGTTAGTATGTTTGCAACTGACACCAAAACAATGTTTACAGATGGCGGCGAATACGTTGAAAGGCGCACTATTTCAAAACCGGGCCAGATGGTTCGTTCGGACCGACCGATCACCGAGAATTAATCTTCTCGAAAGATGCCATCATGCTTGATTGATGAAAATGTTGCCAGCACTCGAGGGCCTGGGCTACAGGGCTTCGTTGGACAGATTTGGTCTTTATGCCTAGGAGCACAGGGGCCTGAGAGGTGACCTCTACAGACGAAAAGGGTATGAGTGGAATAAATGGAGTGAATGCACAGTCTATTTAACAGGGTAGGAAAATCAAGCACGATAGGGCATGGGTTTAAGGTGAGAGGTGTTAATATTTAATATAAACGTGAAACGTGAAACTATTTCATTCAGAGCGTTGAGGAAATGTGAAACGACCTGCCCAGAAACATGCCGAGGCACACACAATGTGAAGGACATTTGGACGGGTACACGGTTTGGATAGGTTTTCGGGGATGTAGGCAACCCGAATTAGATCAGATGGTCCATTTTAATCGACACGTGGATGTTGGGCGGCACGGCCTGTTTCCGCGCAAAATGTGTCCATGCTTTATGATCTCTGCCATCGGGATGTATTAGACAGAACCATCGGGTGGTGGGTGAATACGCATTGGTGAAACAGTGTTTCCCTGTTCAAAGCGGGTTATCTAACGGTAGAGATGCATTGTTCGGCTCGTAAACCGTGGTGGTCATCAGAGCCAATGCAGTCGCCAGGCATCCGCTTGCTTGAATTGAGCGCCCAGTCTGATTTGGAATCCTCTTATCCCTGTTTGTCTTGCGGAGATCACACTTGTCCTTCCTGTTCCGTTCAGGGTCATCTTGCTTCAAAGCCTCAGATCAGGACATTAACCAAGTGTGAATCTCCCTTTTCATCCAAGACATTCTGATTAGGACGAGACCTAAATGTCTCTATTGTAAAACAGCCGTCACGTGCATTTCTTGATGAAACCGAACACATCACTCGACAGACCTTGGATCGCTGGTCTCACGGCGTCCGGACGCGCGATATCATTCCGTGAGAAATCCTCGCATATTTTCCGATTTTATGTTTCCTGAGTTTTTGCATCAGATTGTCATTATTCCGGCTCCCGCTCCGGGGGAAACACTGTGCTATTTGTGCGTCTCCTTTTATCAATCGGCAACGATGCCTCACCAGTTGAATCCCGAGCAGGTGACCGGGGTTCGATTCCGATCACCGCATCATTCCCAATGCACGGGAAATCTGCCTTCAGAGAGCACAGATACTTAATTCCGATAGCAATTCATGCATAGACTCATAGTCATAGAATGATACAGAGTGGAAACAGGCCATTCGGTCCAACTTGCCCACACCGGCCAACATGTTCCAGCCACACGACTCCCACCTGGGCGCGTTTGGCCCATATGCCTCCAAACCTGTCCGATCCATGTACTTGTCTAACTGCTTCTTACATGTTTGGACAGTCCCTGCCTCAACGGCCTCCTCTGGCAGCTTGTTCCATACATCCACCATCCTTTGCGTGAAAAAGTTACCCATCAGGTTCCTACTAATCTTTTGCACATTCACCTTGAACCCATAAATGATGCAGGAAGGTCTTCTGGAGTAAAATGGATCCCATAGGCAATTATTATTCACTGTGAGGTCGTCTTTGCATCGGGGATGGAATTTCCATTCCTGACCCGTTGCCCTGTAAACGGAAGTGCATCTTCCTGATCCCTTTATTGCAGATTCCCACCCCAGACGAGGACAGATCCCAACATGCCCAGATAATATTTAAGACCAAGTGACGCCACTCTGTTCACCACCCGCTCTCTGTCTATTCCATTCAGTGGAACCTCTCTCTTCACTCCCCATCTGTTTCGTCATGAGCTTCATCCAGTCCTCCCGTACAGGCAGACGGAACATCTTCACTCTGATCGCCAGCCACGCACTACGCTACACAGGAACATTCACATGTTGCCATTGATCGGCCCCATCATTTACTTTCCAACTTTCTAATCATTGATGCCTTCTGCTCCGTCTCATGGCCCCGAATCTAAAACTTACGTCAGCTGCATCTACGGATGCTGCATGACCCGCTGAGTTATGTCTCTTTATTCAAGATTACAGCATCTGTATTCTCTTTTGAAATGAAAAATTTGTATTGTTTGTTGACGGAGATTTGTTTCGTCGTCCATTAACTGATCATTATTGACGTTTGCCAAGTTTTTGTATGCAGCCCGGACTTCGATTGAGTTGATTTCCTGATAATTCGCCTTCATATTACGACTCAATGTTCCCCAACGCATATCCAATCGGACCGATTACTGTGCCTTCGCTGTGTGAAACTGCAAATAGCTTAATAAGAGTTCCACTTCATCGACTGAGGGCAGACCTAATGGAGACCCCCGGTCTCCTCAGACCACTGCTGTGTTGCTCTTTTCGTTGGTGCTTCGTTATTAAATCTTTCTGAATGCCAGCAGGAGCACCACCAATAAATGATCGGATGACAAACGAGAGCGACAAATGGAACGGCAGGCATACTTACTGGTCGTGTCGGTCAGAGTGCTTAAGCCCTGCCGAGGGGGATGGGCTGGGGGACAGAGAGAGATGTTGAATTTAGTTACCTGTGCATTCCTGAGGCTAGATTGGTTGAGTTCATCGCAAATGATGAACAGTACCATAGGGTTTGGTTCTTAAAGAGAGTTCATGACAGAGTATAATTCATCCGCTGCCACCTTGGTGTTGGCTTTGTGTGGTATGTGGACCGCCGACACGATGGTTGCGGTGAATTCCCCCGGCCGATTAAATGGACTGCACATAGTGAACGGTTATT
>NW_027603088.1:0-21795 GCF_053455715.1 Rhinoraja longicauda
CCATAATATTACCTCGACCTCCTGCTCTCCAAGGAATCTAATCCTAACCTACCCACCCTCTCCCGATACCTCAGACCATCGAGAACTGGCACATTGGCATGGCAGAAACAATTACTCCCTCACAGCACCGGAGACCCGGATTTGCGCTCTGCAAGGGATTTGTACGTCTCACTGTAACTGTGTGGGTTTACCCGTTTTCTGCAATATTGCCCAAAATGTACAAGTGTGTCGATGAATTGGGATCTGTAAAATTGCTATTGGAGTGTCGGGAATGGATGTGAAAGTGGGAAAACATGGAACCAGTGAGAACCGGTGATCAATGATTGAATGAACTAGCTAGGCTGAGTGATCCGTTTCCATGCTACATTGCTAAAACTAAAAAATGAATAAAACTGCAACATCCTCCATCTTCTCTGCACCTTTTACACTTGCAACAGGGTGACCAAAATTGAACACAATACACCAGTTTGACAAACTCTGCATTGCCCCCCCCCCCCCCCCCCCCCCAAAGCCTTTCTTTTCTGCAATATTCCCCAGGATGAAACACGGTCATTTCAAATGCAATGTACAGAGCGACCTTTAGGCCCAAGTCTACAGAAAGTGGTAACACATAAAGATAAGAAATGTTGCGCCCAACGGGCTTATGACTGGCTCACGGGAGGGGGTATGCGCGGTCTGAATAGACGAGAAACGCCATAAAAGAGCGTGTCGGGCGCCCTTCCAGAACAGAGAACTCCAGTCTCGAACGGTGCCAGGTGAACATCAGGATACGATCCGGCCGTGTGCTCTGCTGTGTACACGGGGTTTGCGAGTGCGTATGAGGATAAACGAGTCCATGTGATGGCTCTGGTGGCTCGAGTCAAATGGCCGAGCTTGTGGCGGCCACCCTTCCCTTGTCCAACGACAATACTCCAGTCCGAATGTATACCAACTCCTGGGCGATTGCCAACGGTACGGCCGAGTGGTACATCTCCAGTGGTACATCTCTTCAGTGCCATTACACTCAATGCAGCCCAGCTTCCACAGCAGAGCAATCACATCAATGCAGCTCAGGACCAGTCCGCTAACATAATGTCAGCTTACTAATCCAGCGCAGTTGCAGCAAGTTCAATTGTACTGTCTCAATGCCTTTAGTTCAGAAAGCCCACACCAATGCAGCTCGTTGCTAAGTGCCACCTTGGTCAGTCTGATGCAGCACCAATGCAGTTCGTCCACTCCAATGCAGGACATTTATTTCCCAAAGCAGCCCACCGATGTTGATGCAATTTGCCACATCGCAATGCACGACTGCCTCTCCCAACGTCAACTGGTTGAGCCAACGCAATGCAGCTGCACTGGGGGGGGGGGGGGGGCTACTTCTCCCAAATGCTCCCAAGAGCGACTCTCTCCCATTGTAGCCGTCAAGGCAGCTCAGCTGAATTGATGCATGCCCCCCCCCCCCCCCACCTTACAGACACTGGTCTCTGCAAATCCGCGAATGCTATATTCACCGAACAAACACCCATCCCTTGCACGGTCTTCCCATGATGGGGAGGGGGGGGGGGGGGGGATGAGTAGATTACAGGTCCCAACACCAACAGTCACACATTCATGCGGTCAGGCGATGACGATGAACAACAGGACGAAAGTGCCAGCCTAAACTCAGAGGCCGTTGGCCGCTGCCGGGTGATGAGCCTGAGATTGGGCGGCAGTTTGTGCAGCCGGCAAGGCACCAGCCAGTCCAAAGCGGTCTCTCGACCCCACCCCACCACCACCAGCCAGTCCAAAGCGGTCTCTCGACCCCACCCCACCACCACCAGCCAGTCCAAAGCGGTCTCTCGACCCCACCCCACCACCACCACCACCAGCCAGTCCAAAGCGGTCTCTCGACCCCACCCCACCACCACCAGCCAGTCCAAAGCGGTCTCTCGACCCCACCACCACCACCACCAGCCAGTCCAAAGCGGTCTCTCGACCCCACCCCACCACCACCAGCCAGTCCAAAGCGGTCTCTCGACCCCACCCCACCACCACCAGCCAGTCCAACGCGGTCTCTCGACCCCTCCCCACCACCACCAGCCAGTCCAAAGCGGTCTCTCGACCCCTCCCCACCACCACCAGCCAGTCCAAACCGGTCTCTCGACCCCACCACCACCACCACCAGCCAGTCCAAAGGGGTCTCTCGACCCCTCCCCACCACCACCCCTTCCACCCCTCCCACCCACCAGTATATCTGGGAGTGAAGCTCACCGCCACCCCTCCCACCCTTCCACCCCTCCCACCCCTCCCGCCATTATATCTGGGAGTGAAGCTCACCGCCACCCGGCCCGGCCCGGCCCGCCATTATATCTGGGAGTGAAGCTCACCGCCACCCGGCCCGGCCCGGCCCGCCATTATATCTGGGAGTGAAGCTCACCGCCACCCGGCCCGGCCCGGCCCGGCCCGCCATTATATCTGGGAGTGAAGCTCACCGCCACCCGGCCCGGCCCGGCCCGGCCCGCCATTATATCTGGGAGTGAAGCTCACCGCCACCCGGCCCGGCCCGGCCCGGCCCGCCATTATATCTGGGAGTGAAGCTCACCGCCGCGCTGGGACAATCAATACAAGTGCGGTTCCCATCATGCCGCAGGACAAGACTTCTCGCGCGGTGACGGTTGGAAAAGTAGCGCACGCGCAGAGGGGTCCCCGCGCCGGTTGGAAACACAGCGCCTGCGCCCCGCGGCCGGCTGGAGACAGTGCGCCTGCGCACCGCGTCCCCGCTGCTTCCCCAACCGTCACCGCGCGAGGGCGACGCTCCCGGCTCCGCGCGCGAGAGAGAGAGAGAGTGCGCGTGCGCGGGCGGTTGGGGCGTCCTGAGTTGTGAGGGACCGAGGGGGAGGGGCTGAGTTGTGAGGGACCGAGGGGGAGGGGCTGAGTTGTGAGGGACAGAGGGGGAGGGGCTGAGTTGTGGGGGGCCGAGGGGGAGGGGCTGAGTTGTGGGGGGCCGAGGGGGAGGGGCTGAGCTGTGAGGGACAGAGGGGGAGGGGCTGAGTTGTGGGGGGCCGAGAGGGAGGAGGGGCTGAGTTGTGAGGGACCGAGGGGGAGGGGCTGAGTTGTGAGGGACAGAGGGGGAGGGGCTGAGTTGTGGGGGGCCGAGGGGGAGGGGCTGAGCTGTGAGGGACAGAGGGGGAGGGGCTGAGTTGTGAGGGACCGAGGGGGGAGGGGCTGAGTTGTGGGGGACCGAGGGGGGAGGGGCTGAGTTGTGAGGGACAGAGGGGGAGGGGCTGAGTTGTGGGGGGCCGAGGGGGAGGGGCTGAGCTGTGAGGGACAGAGGGGGAGGGGCTGAGTTGTGGGGGACAGAGGGGGGAGGGGCTGAGTTGTGAGGGACCGAGGGGGAGGGGCTGAGCTGTGGGGGACCGAGAGGGAGGAGGGGCTGAGCTGTGGGGGACAGAGGGGGAGGGGCTGAGTTGTGGGGGACCGAGGGGGAGGGGCTGAGTTGTGGGGGACCGAGGGGGGAGGGGCTGAGTTGTGGGGGACCGAGGGGGAGGGGCTGAGCTGTGGGGGACCGAGGGGGAGGGGCTGAGCTGTGGGGGACCGAGGGGGAGGGGCTGAGTTGTGAGGGACAGAGGGGGAGGGGCTGAGTTGAGTTCTGAGGGGAAGTGAGGAGAATAAATGGAGAGGAAAGGAGGAGGGGCGGGGTAGATTGAGGGGAAGGAATGAGGGTTTGATGGGGAGAGGGGAGGGTCTCTCAGCCTGAGGGGGAGAGAGAGGGAGGGACTGTGTTGTGAGGGATAGAGGAGGGGGGTCAGACCTGTGAGAGGCTGAGGGGAAGTGGGTCTGAGTCGTGAGAAACCGAGGGGAGGAAGATCTGAGTTGTGAGGGGTGTCTGTGCTGTGAGGGGGGTCGGGGCTGTGAGGGGGGTCGGGGCTGTGAGGGGGGTCGGGGCTGTGAGGGGGGTCGGGGCTGTGAGGGGGGTCGGGGCTGTGAGGGGGGTCGGGGCTGTGAGGGGGGTCGGGGCTGTGAGGGGGGTCGGGGCTGTGAGGGGGGGTCGGGGCTGTGAGGGGGGGTCGGGGCTGTGAGGGGGGGTCGGGGCTGTGAGGGGGGGTCGGGGCTGTGAGGGGGGGTCGGGGCTGTGAGGGGGGGTCGGGGCTGTGAGGGGGGGTCGGGGCTGTGAGGGGGGGTCGGGGCTGTGAGGGGGGGTCGGGGCTGTGAGGGGGGTCGGGGCTGTGAGGGGGGTCGGGGCTGTGAGGGGGGTCGGGGCTGTGAGGGGGGTCGGGGCTGTGAGGGGGGTCGGGGCTGTGAGGGGGGTCGGGGCTGTGAGGGGGGTCGGGGCTGTGAGGGGGGTCGGGGCTGTGAGGGGGGTCGGGGCTGTGAGGGGGGTCGGGGCTGTGAGGGGGGTCGGGGCTGTGAGGGGGGTCGGGGCTGTGAGGGGGGTCGGGGCTGTGAGGGGGGTCGGGGCTGTGAGGGGGGTCGGGGCTGTGAGGGGGGTCGGGGCTGTGAGGGGGGTCGGGGCTGTGAGGGGGGTCGGGGCTGTGAGGGGGGTCGGGGCTGTGAGGGGGGTCGGGGCTGTGAGGGGGGTCGGGGCTGTGAGGGGGGTCGGGGCTGTGAGGGGGGTCGGGGCTGTGAGGGGGGTCGGGGCTGTGAGGGGGGTCGGGGCTGTGAGGGGGGTCGGGGCTGTGAGGGGGGTCGGGGCTGTGAGGGGGGTCGGGGCTGTGAGGGGGGTCGGGGCTGTGAGGGTGATCGGGGCTGTGAGGGGGGTCGGGGCTGTGAGGGGGGTCGGGGCTGTGAGGGGGGTCGGGGCTGTGAGGGGGGTCGGGGCTGTGAGGGGGGTCGGGGCTGTGAGGGGGGTCGGGGCTGTGAGGGGGGTCGGGGCTGTGAGGGGGGTCGGGGCTGTGAGGGGGGTCGGGGCTGTGAGGGGGGTCGGGGCTGTGAGGGGGGTCGGGGCTGTGAGGGGGGTCGGGGCTGTGAGGGGGGTCGGGGCTGTGAGGGGGGTCGGAGCTGTGAGGGGGGTCGGGGCTGTGAGGGGGGGTCGGGGCTGTGAGGGGGGGTCGGGGCTGTGAGGGGGGGTCGGGGCTGTGAGGGCGGGTCGGGGCTGTGAGGGCGGGTCGGGGCTGTGAGGGGGGTCGGGGCTGTGAGGGGGGTCGGGGTTGTGAGGGGGGTCGGGGTTGTGAGGGGGGTCGGGGTTGTGAGGGGGGTCGGGGTTGTGAGGGGGGTCGGGGCTGTGAGGGGGGGTCGGGGCTGTGAGGGGGGTCGGGGCTGTGAGGGGGGTCGGGGCTGTGAGGGGGTCGGGGTTGTGAGGGGGGTCGGGGTTGTGAGGGGGGTCGGGGTTGTGAGGGGGGTCGGGGTTGTGAGGGGGGTCGGGGTTGTGAGGGGGGTCGGGGTTGTGAGGGGGGTCGGGGTTGTGAGGGGGGTCGGGGTTGTGAGGGGGGTCGGGGTTGTGAGGGGGGTCGGGGTTGTGAGGGGGGTCGGGGTTGTGAGGGGGGTCGGGGTTGTGAGGGGGGTCGGGGTTGTGAGGGGGGTCGGGGTTGTGAGGGGGGTCGGGGTTGTGAGGGGGGTCGGGGTTGTGAGGGGGTGTGAGTTGTGAGGAGGGTTTGAGTTGCGAGGGGCCCGCTGGAAAAGGTTCTAAGTTGTGAGGGATTGAGGCAAGAAGGGTCTGAATTGTGAGGGACTGAGGAGAAGAGGTTCTGTGTGGGAGGGAGGGAGGATCTGAGTTGAGAAGTTCTGAAGGAAAGTGAATAGAGTAAATGGAGAAAAATGGAGAATGGAAGAGTCTGAGGGGAAGGAAGGGGGCTATGAGAGGTAGATAGAGGCCTATAGGGTAGATGTTGAGTGAGGATGGCCCAAGGGGAAGGAAATGAGGATCTGAGTGAGAAACGGTTCTGGGTTTTGAGGGACTGAGAGGACCGACAAGAGAAGGGTCCGAGTTGTGAGGAGGAACTGAGTGTTGAGGAGTGTCCGAGCTGTGAGGAGGGTTTACGCTGTGAGGATGGACTGAGCTGTGAGGATGGACTGAGTTGTGAGAAAGGTTGGAATTGTGAGGGACTGAGGGGAGGGGGATCTATGTTGTGAGGGATTGATGGGAGGAGAGACTGAGTTGAGATGTTCTTTGGGGAAACGAGGAGCATTTGAATTGGGAGGAAGAGGGGCTGAGAGGTGGGAAGCTATCCGAGTGGAAGGAAAGAGGCTATGAGGGGGCAAGAGGAGTGCAGATTGTGAGTGAGGTGAGTTTATGGGGGAGGAGATGAGGATTTAGGTGCGAGGATGGTCTGAGTGATGCTCGGAGGGGTGGGAAAGGAGCTGGGGGAAGGAAGGAACATCTAGGGGAAGGTGGAGGGGGGGGGGGGATCTTAGACTTGCCATCATTCTGGGATAGATAACAAACAGCAATGGGCCCAGCACCGAATCCTGGGGCACTCCACTAATCATCGGCCTCCAGTCCGAAAAACAACGTTGTACCGTCACCTTCTGCTTCCTTCCATGAAACCAATGTTCTATCCATTGGGCTAGATGTCCTGTGTTCCCAAGCCATGTAGCCTTTCGGAGCAGGCTGCCACACGTACCTTCTCAAATACCTTGCTCAAATCCGTATATACGCCGTCCTCAGCTCTGTCCTCAACAACCTTTTGCTTAAATCTTCAAAGGCGAACGGCAAACTACAGGGAACTTGATCAATCACCTTGTTTAATTCTCGTTTATATGGAACACTTCAGGATACGTGCCAATCATACAAAGCTCAACTATTCACCTGCAAAGAATAAACTCACTGAAACCGCCAAGTAACTGGAAAAGAAACTTCACATTGGTGGAACTTGTGCAGCTGCTGTTAAATCACCGTGGAGCCCCTGTTTCATTCCGGAAACGTAGTGCTGATAGTATTGCGTTTGAACGCTCGCCCTGAGACCTCATGGATTCCACCAGTGTCCTCAAAGTTCCTCCGACATTTGAAAGACTTGGGTGTTTTTCGGTTGATTTGACTGTTTAAGATGTGTCTATGGGTGATAGCACCTAGAGAAGCTAATGGGAATGCGGGGCACGTTGAAACGAATGTTGTCTGTAGGTTCTTGTTCAATGGCGGGATATATAGGGGTCCGGGCTATGAACACATTATGTGACCCTATGATTTACATTTGAGTGAAGCGCGCAGTTGAAAATAAGTCATGGAATAAATGGTTTAAAAATCATTGCTGAGACTTTGCGCATCATTGGCAGTAATACCCCAGAATCCAAGTCAGTTGGTGGGAATGCAGGAGAATAAAAGTAAATTAGTGTCAAACGGATTAAATAGGTCGACTGCACGGATCTGATTTCCGGCTCTTTGCGTCTGCAACGATTGTTTGCCACCCAAGACAAATAAGGGCAGAAATTAGTTGAAACCAGTTCTATTCAAGCCAAACACACGAGAACACAAATTGGTGTCTCCGGCATTTGAAGCATCTTTTCATTGTCATCAACTGGATTGTTCACTAATGGAAGAGATTATCAGGCGGTAATAAATTATGACTGTAATTAGTTATGTTTCCCTGCACGGGGCCGACCTTTCCATTGAATTATGACTGTTTCGAGTTGAAACCAAATTTCCATTGGTATTTCCCTGATGACAATTTGGAATGACAACTCATCCCTTCAGACAATCTATGGCGTCACCAATTCAAGGTGATATTTAATGTGTCGCCCCCAGTGGATAGAAAATTGGCTTCATGGAAGGAAGCAGAAGGTAACGGTGGAAGCTTGCTTCTCGGACTGGAGGCCTGTGACTAGTGGTGTGCCTCAGTGCCGTTACCGTTTGTCATCTATATCAATTATTTGGATGAGAACATCAAGTTAGCAAGTTTGCTGATAGTACAAAAGAGAATGGTTGTGGAAAAATTGCAACAGGATCTTCAGTTCACTTCTGTTTAGTTTATTGTTACGTGTACGGCCGTATAGTAAAAAAGCTTTTGTTGCGTGCTAACCAGTCAGCAAAAAGACAATACATGACTACAATCGATCAATTTACAGTGTATACATATTGTACATGATAAGGGAATAACGTGTAACGTAAAGCCAGCAAAGTCCGATAAGTCTTAATTGATTGGTCAGGTGGGCTGAGGAAAGGTTGATGGAATTTAATACATAGAAATGTGAGGTGTTGCCTTTTCGGAAGTCTAACATGGCCAGGGCTTACACAGTGAATGGTAGGGCTCTGGGGAATGTTGTGAAACGGAGGGGTGTAGGAGTGCAGGTGCATGGTTCTCGAAGGTGCCATCGGAGGTAGATCGGGTGGTCGAAGTGGCTTTTGGCACATTGGCCTTCATCGATCAGACAATTGAGTATAGAAGTTGAGAGGTCATGTTGCAGTTGTACAAGTCGTGAGTGAGGTAGCATTTAGAGTATTTGTTCAGATCTGGGCACCATGTAATATGAAAGACGTTGTCAAGCTGGAAAGGGTATAGAGAAGATTTACAAGTTGGTTGCCAGGACTAGAGGGTGTGAGGTACAGGGGGCGATTGAGTAGACAATAGACAATAGGTGCAAGAGTAGGCCATTCAGCCCCTCGAGCCAGCACCGCCATTCAATGCGATCATGTCTGATCACTCAATCAGTACCACGTTCCTGCCTTCTCCCCATACCCCCTCACTCCGCTATCCTTAAGAGCTCTATCCAGCTCTCAGAGTAGGATGAGACTCTATTCCTTCGAGCGCAGGAGGATGAGGTGTATTCTTATGGAGGTCTATAAAATCATAACAGGAATACATATGGTTGATGAACGAAGTCCCTTGCCCAGAGTCGGTGAATGAAGGATCAGAGAGCATAATTTACGGTGAAGGTAAAACCATTTAATAGAAATCTAAGGGGCACCTTGTCACACAAAGTGTGGTTGTGTTGGACAAGCTGTCAGAGGAGGTAGTGGAGGCAGGGACTTTCCCAACGTTTAACAAACATTGAGACAGGTACATGGACAGGACAGATGTAATGGGATATGGACCAAACGCGGGCAGGTGGGACTAGTGTAATGGGGATATGTTGCCCGGTGAGGGTTAGTTGGGCCGAAGTGTCTGTTTCCACGCTGCATCACTCTAAAACTATGTTAGCCACTGCTGGCTGGGACTTAAGGAATAATCTCGTGAGTCAGTCAGTGTTAACAATTATTTCAAATATCAATGGAGATAACGTTTAACTTTAAAAATGTAGTCCGCCCAAGTATTTGACTCTCGGTGTAGGAGTTGTCATTGTTGAGACAATGTAAATCAGTGACTGGCCATTTAAAGAACCGCTGATGGAGCTGTGGACGTCGCTGGGCTAAAAATCACAAGGAACACACTCTTGAATGTGCCTCGTGTCATTAATGTTGGAAGTTTTGCATGTACAAATAGCGGTGGCGAAAGCAAAGATGTTTAAAAAATGCAGGGTTCGTAGCACAATGTAGATATTTAGGTTTTGATTTAACTTTGACAGATAAAGTCCAATCGGCTGAGGGTGGAAGGTGAGCGGTTTGCAGAAATCGCGATGAAGATTTGTTTTCTCCGAAGTGCCCGAACAATTGTTCAGCCTTGTGCTTCACCTGAATAACCACGTGGTACTTATCATATCATATCATATATATACAGCGCGGAAACAGGCCTTTTCGGCCCACCAAGTCCGCGCCGCCCAGCGATCCCCGTACATTAACACTATCCTACACCCACTAGGGACAATTTTTACATTTTACCCAGCCAATTAACCTACAAACCTGTACGTCTTTGGAGTGTGGGAGGAAACCGAAGATCTCGGAGAAAACCCACGCAGGTCACGGGGAGAACATACAAACTCCTTACAGTGCAGCACCCGTAGTCAGGATCGAACCTGAGTCTCCGGCGCTGCATTCGCTGTAAAGCAGCAACTCTACCGCTGCGCCACCGTGCTGCTTCACAATATTATGCAACTCTGTGAAAAAATAGGTTTGCTCAGGGACTGTGATCAGCATGAAACCAATGGCACCCAACGGTCCCGCAGGGATAATCCCTTTCCTTCAAATAAGGGAACCTTTCCAATGATCCATTCCACAATCAAATAAGGAAATTACCTAAATGCTATTGGAGGATAAGCGGTGACAAGGAGATGGACGAAATACAGATTGTTCGAGTCATATATGCGATGCAAAAGATATACTACCCGATCCTGGCTATTCTCGGTGTTCCGGGTAAGTGAGGAGAGCTGTCGTTTACGCTGTGCATATTTGAGAATCTGGCTGTATGTCTCTCGAAACTGCCTCTTTTAATTTCAGGTTCAGTGATCGCACTCTGCCGAGGGATTATTAATGCGCGAACCATTCTTGCTGTGACTGTCACTTTGAACATCGTATTTTACAGGATTAAACCAAGTGAGATCGGCAACCTCCCGGTGTTTGCACTGGTTAACATCGGGCACAGTCACGTTGTATTGCGTCCATTATGTCCCATTGTCCAGTTCCAGCTGAATTGATGGAACATACAAAGTCACAGTGGATGGTGGAAATGCTAAATGTTAAAGGAACCCCATTAGTAAGTGGGGCAGCAGCTGTGCCGGTCAATGTTTCAATTCAGTGCCCTTCCACTGGGTGATTTCGTGGCTTACATTACCACAGCAAGATCGGGTGAATTGCGGAGCGGGTTTAGAACTCCAGACTCAATGATAATTATTAACCATCTCGAACCTAATCATGTTTCTGTCGAAATCATCCAGTCTCCTCTAAATCTCTGTGTTTACGGTGGGATTAAATTCTGCGTTTCATGTTCGCCGTTTAGTTCGATTGATTGATTTCCAAAATTTCCCTTTGAAGAGAAAGTTCCACGTCATCGTGGTGCTATGGGGGTGCACTTCACAGTGCTAGGAAAACGGGCTTTGTTCCTTCTCTCTGTGTGACGAGCAAGTGTGCGACCATTTGATACCACACTACTTCCTCAATTGCAACTCTACTCCAAGCACAAATATACCAGAAATCACACATTCCCATCAGTTACCAATTCAAAGATAAGCATCATCTGGGTGAATTGCAAAATGGAAGTTAATCGATACTCACTAACTGCATGGTAAACGACAAGCTGATTCACGCCAATGTAATTTTGGATACCTTTCTGATACTAAACCTC
The DNA here is from genome assembly GCF_053455715.1 of Rhinoraja longicauda. Lineage (NCBI taxonomy): Eukaryota > Metazoa > Chordata > Chondrichthyes > Rajiformes > Arhynchobatidae > Rhinoraja > Rhinoraja longicauda. The sequence continues at coordinate 11,046 of NW_027603088.1, forward strand.
TTGTCTGGGGTAATCTACACGCATTCACACAATATACACGTCGTGGCTACCGATGTTTATATCGAGCAGTGCATTAGCCACATGGTTTTATTAACCCTTATTCGTTGAGTCACGTAACATTGTTGTTTGCTTTCGGAATCACACGGATTCAATGGTGAAATTGCTGATGATGATCACCGAAATAGTGTGTGTTTTTTCACGGCGCTTAACATATATGTAAGTTACACAATGCGAGGTTGCAAGCATCTTGCGCTGGTAACATGATCATTCTTTTTGCATCACAGTGAACCTGGTGACAATTGTGGTCCTGTCTCGAGGAAAGTGTGGTCTCTCCAGCTGTGTGACCCGCTACCTGGTGGCCATGGCAGCGGCGGATCTACTGGTCATTATCTTTGACCTGATATTGAGACAGATTCCGATTGCTCATCAAATAATGTTGGTGACGTTCATCCCTCTGTGTAATGTCCACGCCGTCTTGCTTTACACAATAACTGACTGTTCTGTGTGGTTCACCGTCTCCTTCACCTTTGACCGATTTGTTGCTATCCGTTGCCAAACGCTGAAGCATAGATATTGCACCGAGAAAACAGCGGCTGTGGTTCTGGGCACAGTGAGTGCACTGAGCAGTGCAAAGAATGTTTTCTGGTATTTCATGTACACACCTTCGTACAGATTGGCGAATATTCCTTGGTTTTGTTACATGGATGTCCGTGTTATGGTTTCAATTACCTGGACAACGATTGAGTTTCTTCATTATATTCTCACACCCTGCGTCCCGTTTGTGTTGATACTACTGCTCAATGCTTTAACGGTCAGACATATTTTGGTGGTCAGCAGAGCCCGCAGGAGACTCCGCGACCAGAAAAGTGCGAAGAGCCCCAGTGATCCCGAAATGGAGAATCGAAGGAAATCCGTGATATTGTTGTTATTTATCTCCGGAAATTTCATTCTGTTATGGGCGATATTTACATTTTATTTAATATGGGAACGAATGTGTTATCTGGCACTTTGTACTTTTTCCTTTCCTATCTTTGTATCGGAATTAGGATTTATGCTTCAACTACTTAGTTGTTGCACAAACACGTGCATCTATGCTGTGACACAAATGAAGTTTAGAGAGCAGTTGTTGACTGTGTTAACATATCCCCTTGCTCGACTGATAAGATTAATTAAACACTGAAATATGATAACAATCTGAAGCATTTAAAGCATCATTAGATCACAGTCACTATTAGAATCAAATCTGTTGAGATGCATTACTGAAACAGGCGCGGAACCTTTCGGGTAAATCTATGTGGTCAAGGGGAGAAGTCACAAAGTCCACAAGCCAACAGGCGAGGTTGGGATTGAACCCGGGTCTGGTGTCGTCAGGCAAACGCTCTAATAGCTATGACACTCTCTCTCCCCCGATGTCCCCGCTTATTTTACCGCAGAGTCTCCAACGGTAGCTTTCTTGCAAACACGAGGCATTTAGTCGGACACTGCGTATCCTGTTGTATTTTGTATATTAGTTTGTTACGTTGTAACTGCTTTAATCATTATTAGCCATTTAAATGCATTCTTTATACTTTAGTACATTGCAACTGCTGTAATCAGTAACACATTAAGACGTATTATAATTGCTTCCACATTCTTTGAACCATTTGCTTTATCTTACACTTTCTTATTCATTGTTATATTGTTGTGCATCATTTGCTTAGGCATTCCTTACACTTTGTCACATTATAAAACTGTTTCGACATTCTTTGAACTTTGTGTGTTGGATGAAAGATAATGGTGGCAGAGGTCATGTCTGCCTCCACCTGCACCTCTGGCAGTGCGTACCTGACTAGCACCACTCTTTGTGTAAAAAGACTTTCCTCACACATCTCCTTTAAACCGCTCCTCCCACGTTAAAACCATGCTCTCTTGTCTTTGACAGTTCCATCCTGGGAAAACATTCTGAACGCCTACCCAATCTATGCCTCATGATTTTATATACTTCCATCTGGTCTGCACTCAGCCTCAACGACCCAGAGGAAACCAGATTTCTCCAACCTCTCCTCATAGTGTCCACCCTCTAATCCAGGCAGCATTCTGGTAAAACCCATCTGATTCTCTCGGAAGCCTCCACATCTTTCCTGTAATGGAGCTACTGGAATGGCAAAGAATACTCCAAATGCAGCCTAACCAAAGTTCCCCATAACTGCAATATAACATCCCGACTCTTATACTCAATGCCCCACGCGATGAAGACAAGCATACCATATGCCTCCTTTATCACTGCATCTTCTTGTGTTGCCACTTTCAGGTTGTTACTTACATGGAACCTCTATATCTATGCTATTATTGACATTAATGCTCTATTTTTCCCTTCTATTTAACCTCGCAAAGTGCAGAACCTCACAGATTAAAGTCCATTTGCTATTTCTCCGCATATCTCTGTAGCAAATCTATATCCTGCTGTATACTTTAACAGCCTTCCTCACCGCCACCATTTTAGTTTTGGGAAGTCAAACCAGGGAGGGAGCTTCACAGTGAATGGTAGGGTCCTGGGAAGTGTGATAAAGCAGTGTGATCGAGGGGTGCAGGTACATAGCACTCTGAAAGTGGTGTCACAGCTCGATAGGGTGGGCAAGAGGGCTTTTAGTACAATGGCCATACATCAGTTATGTTATTGAGTATAAAAATCTAGATATTCCTTTGCAGTTTTTCAAGATGTTGGTGATGCCACATTTGGAGTATCGTATCCATTTTCGTCGCCCTGTTCTAGAAAGGACATCTCTAAACTGGAAAGTGTGCAGAGAACATTTACGAGGGTGTTGCCAGGACTCAAAGGCCTGAGCTATAGAGAATCGATGGGGCCAGCTTGGACTTTATACCTTAGAGCGCAGGAAGTTAATGGGTGTTCTTATTGAGATGTATATAATCATGATGGGAAATGATAGGTTCAATGCATATAGTCTTTCAGCCAGAAAACGGAAATAAAGAACCAGAGGTCATAGTTGAGGGGGAAGAGATTTCAAAGGAACACGAGGAGTACATTTTTCAGACAGAGGGTGGCGGGTGTACGGAATAAGCTACTAGAGAAGGTACTTGAGGCAGGTACAATAACAACATTTAAAAGCCACTTAAAACGGACGTGGATAGCAAAGGTTTAGACTGATCTGGGTAAATGAGACGAGTTGAGATGGACGAGTTCGGCAGTAGGGCCTGTTTACGTTCTCTATGATCTACAGTTCTGTGGTGCCGTGGCTGAAACTCACCCGAACTCAGAATGGAGTGACAGATGTTTCGGAAGGAGAGCGGGTGAAGGGAGACTGGATGATATTGCTCTCTCCACAGAGCCATTCCTTTAGTCCCCAACCACTTTTCCCAGTCTGATGTCCTGTTATGGTGTTGCCACACTCTCTCTGTTCCTTTATTCCAGATCCCCAGATGTCCACAGGGGAACAGACACAGGGATCATCAACTGGAGAATCCACCCAGGAACCATCTTCTGCCCCAGTGGGAGACACATCCTCAGGTACCAAGCCCCCTCACACGTTATCACTTGTCCTCATTGACCCTGTAGACAGCTTTTGTAGAGGGCGGTAGTTTCTTCAGCAATGGACAATAATCCCCCTTGGATTAATAGACACTAAATGCTGGAGTAACTCAGCGGGTCAGGCAGCATCTCCTGAAAAAAAGGAATAGGTGACGTTTCAGCTAGATACCCTTCTTCAGATTTCACCCTTTGATTGAAGATGGCTCAGGGATCAACTCCAGACATGCTGCCTACCTGCTGAGCTACTCCAGCACTTTGTGCCTTTCGTGGTAAAGCAGCACCTGCAGTTCATTGTGTCTCCAAATGAATTTAATGGGCAAGGGAGTTTAAGTGGTTAGTGGAGTGGGTTGCAGGATTCAACGAAGCGTTATGACTTGGGGTTGTGAGTAGAGGTGGGTTTTCTCTGAGGGTCAGACCAGGGCAGAGCAACAGCTGGGGTGTTATGGGCACTAAGGAGGTAAAATGGTGCAAATAATTAAAATGTAAGATCAGTGGGAGGGGTAATAAGTTGTGGAAGTTTAGGTTTATTGTCATATGTGGTGAGGTACAGTGAAAAGCTTTTGTGTACTTGCAATCCATTCAAATCAGATAACAAACATGCAGACAATCAAACCATACATCAGTAAAGAAGGTTGAGCGAAGAGAAATGTACCAAAGAGCAGAATATAGTTCTCAGCATTTACCTGCAACAGTTCCAAAGGAAAGTCACGTGTCTGCAGTGAGGGAGGTTGGAGAATCGGAATGTGCTCGAGATAATGGAGGGACCATGCAGAAACCTGATGACAGAGTGGAAGAAGCTGCTTCTGAGTCTGGTGGTGCGCACTTTCAGGCTTCTGTAACTTCTGGCCTGACGGGAGTGGGGAGAAGAAGGAATGACCAGGGTGGGAAAGGCCCATTATTATTTTGGCTATTTTCCTCGGGTAGCATGGTGTAGGTGGAGTCAATGGTGGGAAATCTGGCTGTGTGACGGACTGGGCTACATCCACAACTTTCTGCAATTGTGCTCTTGGGCAGAGCTGTCTCCAAATCAAGACGTGCTGCACCCCCACAGTATTCTACCTGTGGTACATCTGTAGAAGAGTGTAAGAGACATTGGAGATGCCAAATCTCCTCAGTCCCTGAGGAAATAGAGGCATTGTGCTACTTTGGCCTTTGCTTCCGTGTTGTTGGTCCACAACAAATTGTTGGTAATATGTTCAGTTAGGAACTTGAAACTCTCAAACATTTCTGGGGAGTGGGTGTGGGGGAGTGCGGGCTCGCTGGAGAGGGGGAAGGAGAATGATGGGGTGGAGGCGAAAGAGAGGAGGAGGGTGCAATGAAATGAGGGTAGAGAGATGGACAGGGAGCAATGGGTAATGAATGGAATGATGGAGTGGAGGGGAGCAGAGCAGGAGAGGCCTGGACAATCATTCTGATCACCAGAGACTGGTGTCAGCCGTACACCTCGGCCTCCTTCCATCCTGCAGAGTTACTGGATTATTTCCCCCACTGCATCCACTGTCTGTCCACACTGTTTTACAGATCCAGCCTCCGGACCAAATGAGAAAAACACGGAAACAACACCAGAACTCCGGGAAGATGTGTCCACCATCCCAGAACCAGATACAAGCTCAGGTATCATAGATAATAGGTGCAGGAGGAGGCCATTCGGCCCTTCGAGCTAGCACCGTGCCAGTATCGATGGAGGCGATGTGGAACAGTGGGGAAGGTGACTCAAGATCGGAGGGTCTGGAGTGAGAAGCAAGAGGGGATGTGCATGGGGGAGGTGGCAGGAGGGACTCTGCAAAGACATGGGTCTGTAATCCGTTGGAGCGAGAGGAATCAGTTTCATACAGCGTGGAAACAGTGTCAACTTGCCCGCTCCAACCAACATGTCGCATCTACACCACTCCCTCCTGTCTGCATTTGATCCTTGAAAGATATCCTGTCCACATATCTGTCCAAATGTTTTTTAAGTGTTGTGATCGTACCTGCCTTAACTACCACCTCCGGCAGTGCGTATCAAACGCCTACCGCCCCAGGTGTAAAAAAGGTTTCCTCTCAGGATCCCATTAAATATTTCTCCCTTCACCTTAAACCTATTTCCTCCGATTCTGAATATCCCTACTCTGGGTAAAAGACTGTCCATTTGCCCTAACCATTCCTCCCATGATCACCCCTCATCCTCCTGCAGTCCAAGGAATAAAGTCCTAGCCTGCTCTACCTCACCCTCTGGGCCAGTCCGTCGAGTCCTGGCAATTTTGTCATAAATCTTCTCTGCAACCTGGATTGAGGGTGAAGGAGGAAAGAGAGTGGAGAGATTGAAGATAATATATTTTGATGGCTGACTGACTCACAGAGGCAGGGGATGAATGCTGAAGTGAATGTGAGAGAGAACGAGGATGGGGGAGGGGTGCGAGTGATTTGGAAAAGGGTGGATTTATTCAGGATCGAGGGATAGAGCTCTGTAGGAGAGAGTCGTGGAGGAACAAGGAAGTGTGGCGTGGGCCGTGTTGGAGGAGTATTGAACACAATATATATTCTGTTCAATATATATATATATATTGAACAGAATATATCTGTTCAAGGCGAGATTTATGACCTGTGGCACTTGATGGGTGTTGGTGTTCGCACGGACTTGTGACTTCATCTCTGCTCCGACTTCCCTCCTGAACAGCTGTTCAATGTGTTTTTTTCCTCTTCCACCTTCACTGTGGCACCTGTATTCTCTTCTTCCAGATTCACGATCGGACAAATCTCAGGAACCCCAGGGGGCAACAACTGGAGACTCTGGTCGGGGTTTGACCAGTGACCCAGCAGGGACTGCAAGCTCAGGTATCTGTGGTGGTGAGGATGGGACATGGAACAGCACAGAACTAGACCCATTGGCCCACAATGTTCGCACTGAACATGATGCCAATTTAAACTAATTTCCTCTGCCTGCAATTGATCCATATCTCTCCTGTAAATCTATGTTCCTGAACAAAACAACAATTATATCTGCATCCAACTCCAACCCAGGCAGCGTGCTCCAGGCACCCACTACTCTGTGTCAAAACTAAACCTGTCCCCACATCTCCCTTAAACTGAGACCCTTTCATATTAAAACTATGCTCCCTTGTCTTTGACATTTCCACCCTGTGGAAAAAGTTCTAACCCTATCTGTCCGGTCTCCACTCAGCCACGACGACCCAGAGAAAACAATCCAGGTTTGTCCAAACCTTCATGACAGCCAATACCGTCTAATCCAACCCACATTCTGGTACATCTCCACTGGGTGGAAATGTCAAAGCTGAGGGAGCATGGTTTTAATATGAAAGGAGCAAAGTTTAAAGGAGATGTGGGAACAAGTTTTCTTTTTGACGGAGAGTAGAGAATGCCTGGAGCGGCTCCCAGGGGTATTGGTGGAACCTCTCCATAGCCACCACATCCTTCTTGTATTGGGGTGACCAGAATGACAACCAATACCTCAAATGCAGCCTATCCACAGTCCTATATAACTGCAACATAAATTCCTGGCTCTTATAGTCAATGCCCCAACCGATGAAGCCAAGCATACCGTATGCCTCCTTTATCACTGTATCTACTTGTTGCCACTCTGAGGTTGTGTGGATTTGGACCTCAAGACTATGCCTTCTTATCACCGTATCTACTTGTGTTGCTACTTTCACGTTTTTAGGGATTTGGACCTAAAGAAGTACATCAATATTCTTCTTGCGATTAACTGTATAATTTCCCCTTATATTCAAGCCCCCAAAGTGCACCTTTTATATCACAACAATAAATGTCCTAGCACACGTTCCTGCAGAACACGTACACGTCAGAGGTGGAGTTACCCCAAAAACAGCTGCTCCCAGTTTACTCTCACTCGCACCTGCCCAATAATGCTGTAATGTGCCTTACCCACATTTAATACCTTCCCCCAAGGGCCAGACCCATTGTTATTCATAACTCTTCAAAAAATTATGGAAGATAGATAAAAAATGTTGGAGTAACAGTAGATTAGACAGCTTCTCTGGAGAAAAGAATAGGTGACGTATCGGGTCGAGACCCTTCTTCAAACTGAGAGTCGGGTGAGCGGGGAACCAGAGATATGAAAATATACAAAGAACAAGTGAATAAAAGGTATGGTAAGATCAAATCAAAGCCATCAACGTGTATAACATAACATAACATAACATAACATAACAACACTTTATTGTCACTCGGCACAACACCGAGCGAAATTTCAGCAGTCACACAAAATACAGCAAAAAAGAAAAGAACACAGGACACCCGACCCCAACACAAACATCCATCACAGTGACTCCAAACACCCCCTCACTGTGATGGAGGCAACAAAACTTCCCCTCTCTTCCCCCCGCACCCACGGACAGGCAGCTCGACCCCTACCGAGGCAAACGACACGCACAGCCCCCGCAAGGGGATGGAAGGCCCCCCGGCCGAGCCGCCCCGGGCACCGAAACGTCCCGCGGCCACACCGGGCGATGTTAAGTCCAACGGCCGAGCCGCACCGGGCACTGAAACGTCCCGCGGCCGAACAGCGCTGACGATGTTAAGTCCAGCGGCCAAGCCGCACCGGGCACTGAAACGTCCCGCGGCCACACCGGGCGATGTTAAGTCCAGCGGCCGAGCCGCACCGGGCACTGAAACGTCCCGCGGCCGAGCCGCACCGGGCACTGAAACGTCCCGCGGCCGAGCCGCACCGGGCACTGAAACGTCCCGCGGCCGAGCTGCGCCGGCAATGTTAAGGCCCGCAGCCGAGCCGCACCGGGCACTGAAACGTCCCGCAGCCGAGCCGCACCGGGCACTGAAACGTCCCGCGGCCGAGCCGCACCGGGCACTGAAACGTCCCGCGGCCGAGCCGCACCGGGCACTGAAACGTCCCGCAGCCGAGCTGCGCCGGCAATGTTAAGGCCCACAGCCGAGCCGCGCCCCGGGGAAGAGACCTAATAAAATAAAGGTTTCCCCCCGCCCCACCCCCACCCCACACCCCCACCACACACCCCCACCACACACCCCCACCACACATACACAGCCAAAAACAGAAACAAAAACCATCCCAACACCGACACAAACAAAAAAAAAGAAAAAAAGACAACAGACTGCCAGAGAGCCGCAGCCGTTAGGCGCAGCCAACTCCTCTCAAGGAACAATGGAGCCCACAATGGTCCCTTGTTGGCTGTGGAGGAGGTGATAATTAGTGGATACCAACAGTGAAACTAAGCGGCACGACAGTGAAACTAGTCCTCTTAAAAAAGCCTGAAGCCAATTTAAATTAATGCAGCACAGGTTTGGGGGAGTTAAGGGTGATTGAGGGGGGAAAGGAGTGCGTGAGCGGGGCACTGAAAAAAATTCTAAACACAATTTCAGTTAATGCAGGAGAGGTTTGGGGGAGTTTTAAGGGGGGGGTTGAGGTGGGAATGGAGTGCGTGAGTGAGGGGGGGTGAGGTGGGAATGGAGTGGCTGAGAGAGGGGGGGTGAGGTGGGAATGGAGTGCGTGAGTGAGGGGGGGTGAGATGGGAATGGAGTGGCGGAGTACGGGGAGGGTGTTAGACCAATGCAGTGGAGGTTTGGGGGAGTTTTAAAGGGGGCTCAAGGGGGATGAATTGGGTGAATGGAGAATGGGGGAGGGGGGGATAAGGGGGCTGAGGGGGATGGAGTGGGTGAGGGGATGGTAAGTGGGGTTGAGGGGATGTGGATGGAGTGGGTGAGGGGATGGTAAGTGGGGTTGAGGGGATGTGGATGGAGTGGGTGAGTGGGGCTTTTACAAAGGTTTGGGAGAGTTTTAATGGGGGGTTGAGGTGGGAATGTAGTGCGCTCCCCCCCTCTCCTCCTCCTCCTCCCTCTCCTCCTGCCCCCTGCCCCCTCCCCCAGTCCATCCCCCCTCAGCACTGCCGTCAGTCGGGCGGGTGCACCCCTGACGGCGCGGGATAGGCGACTCCACCTCCCGGCGGTCAGCGCGGCCCGATCTGAGGAATGGCAGGCGTGAGGCATGCCGGGATGTGCGGCTGTGCTCGGGGAGGGGGCGGGAGAGCGCATTAGTGAAAGGTGCGGGGGGAACGCATTAGTGAAAGGTCCGGTGGGGGGGGGGGGGGGGGGAGCGCATTAGTGAAAGGTCCGGGGGGGGGGGGCGGGAGAGCGCATTAGTGAAAGGTCCGGGGGGGGGGGGGGGCGGGGGGGCGGGGGAACGCATTAGTGAAAGGTCCGGGGGGGGGGGGGGGGGTGGGGGAGCGCATCAGTGAAAGTTCCGGGCGGGGCGGGGGCGCGGGGGCGAGAGCGAGCTGATCTGTTGAAGACGTGCGGGTCGCATTGCATTGTGACGTCACACGCTGAACACCGGCGGGGAGCGCGAGCTGATCTCTCATAGGTGCACGGGTGCCATTGTGACGTCACACACTGAAGCCCTTCAAAAAAAGGGTTAGTAATGAAAATTTAAACTTTAATATCTCTCTAGCTTTAAAAATGTAGCTTCAATTTGAATGAAAGTAATTGCATTATATGGCAAGGATAACGGTGAATATGGTGGTGCAAAAATTATAGCAAAAATGGTGTACCGTTTTGGCGGAGTTAGCGTCAAAAGTTAAGCGTACACACATACGTATATACACGGACATCAGAGTTTTCGTTTAAGATTTGTGAGTTGAATCTGCATTTAGTCTGTTTCTCTGTTACTCCTTGTAGTTTTACCCTAAATGTTAGAGGGGAATGATCGGATATAATAATGTTATGATATTTTGAATTATACGTATAAGGAATGAGTTTGGAGTCCACTAAGAAGTAGTCAATTCTTAAATATGTTTTGTGCACTGGTGAATAAAAAGAATACTCACGGCCCGAGGGGTTTTCAATTCTCCAAACGTCTTTTATATTTGCACTGTTTATATACGAATTTAATAATTCACATGACTTGGATTTTATTTTCCTTTGAGTTGACGATCTATCCAAATAAGGATCCAATGTACAATTTAAATCTCCAATTATCAAATTGTATTGTCCAAATTCTGGAATAGTATTAAATATTTTCTTAAAAAGTAGCGGGTTGTCAAAGTTTGGTGCATAGATATTCACCAATATCAGTTTTGTAGAATACAGTTCACCCACTAATATGACATATCTACCTTCAGTATCAACAATAGAAGAGGTATGTTTGTATGGTATAGCCTTATGGAGTAAAATGGCTACCCTCTTGATTTAAAGGAGAATGATGAATGAAATAATTTGTCAATCCATTTGCCTTTCAGT
>NW_027603089.1:0-21767 GCF_053455715.1 Rhinoraja longicauda
CTCTTTCTCTCTCTCTCTCTCTCTACCTCTCTCAACCTCTTTCTCTCTCTCTCTCTACCTCTCTCAACCTCTTTCTCTCTCTCTCTCTACCTCTCTCAACCTCTTTCTCTCTCTCATCTACCTCTCTCTCTCTCTCTCTACCTCTCTCAACCTCTTTTCTCTCTCTCTCTCTACCTCTATCAACCCTCTTCTCTCTCTCTCTCTACCTCTCAACCTCTTCTCTCTCTCTCTCTCTCTACCTCTCTCAACCTCTTCTCTCTCTCTGTCTACCTCTCTCAACCTTTCTCTCTCTCTCTCTCTACCTCTCTCAACCTCTTCTCTCTCTCTCTCTCTCTACCTCTCTCAACCTCTTTCTCTCTCTCTCTCTACCTCTCTCAACCTTTCTCTCTCTCTCTCTCTCTACCTCTCTCAACCTCTTTCTCTCTCTCTCTCTCTCTCTCTACCTTTCTCAACCTCTTTCTCTCTCTCTCTCTACCTCTCTCAACCTTTCTCTCTCTCTACCCTCAACCTTTCTCTCTCTCTCTACCTCTCAACCTTTCTCTCTCTCTCTCTCTACCTCCTCAACCTCTTTCTCTCTCTCTCTCTCTCTCTACCTCTCTCAACCTCTTTCTCTCTCTCTCTCTACCTCTCTCAACCTCTTTCTCTCTCTCTCTCTACCTCTCTCAACCTCTTTCTCTCACTCTCTCTCTCTACCTCTCTCAACCTCTTTCTCTCTCTCTCTCTACCTCTCTCAACCTCTTTCTCTCTCTTTCTCTCTCTCTCAACCTTTCTCTCTCTCTCTCTCTCCCCCTCTCCCTCTCTCTCTCTACCTCTCTCTCTCTCTCTCTCTCTACCTCTCTCAACCTCTTTCTCTCTCACTACTCTCTCAACCTCTTCTCTCTCTCTCTCTCGCTACCTCTCTCAACCTCTTTCTCTCTCTCTCTCTCTAACTCTCTCAACCTCTTTCTCTCTCTCTCTCTACCTCTCTCAACCTCTTTCTCTCTCTCTCTCTCTACCTCTCTGAACCTCTTTCTCTCTCTCTCTCTCTCAACCTCTTTCTCTCTCTCTCCCCCCTCTCCCTCTCTCTCTCTCTCTCTACCTCTCTCAACCTCTCTCTCTCTCTCTCTACCTCTCTCAACCTCTTTCTCTCTCTCTCTCTCTCTCTCTACCTCTCAACCTTTCTCTCTCTCTCTACCTCTCTCAACCTTTCTCTCTCTCTCTACCTCTCAACCTCTTTCTCTCTCTCTCTCCCTCTCTCAACCTCTTTCTCTCTCTCTCTCTCTCTACCTCTCAACCTCTTTCTCTCTCTCTCTCTCTACCTCTCTCAACCTATTTCTCTCTCTCTCTCTCTCTCAACCTCTTTCTCTCTCTCTCCCCCTCTCCCTCTCTCTCTCTCTCTCTCTCTACCTCTCTCAACCTCTTTCTCTCTCTCTCTCTCAACCTCTCTCTCTCTCTCAACCTCTTTCTCTCTCTCTCTCTCTACCTCTCTCAACCTCTTTCTCTCTCTCTCTCTCTCTCTCTCTCTCAACCTCTTTCTCTCTCTCTCCCCCTCCCCCTCTCCCTCTCTCTCTCTCTCTCCCTCTACCTCTCTACCTCTCTCTCTCTCTACCTCTCTCAACCTCTTTCTCTCTCACTACCTCTCTCAACCTCTTTCTCTCTCTCTCTACCTCTCTCAACCTCTTTCTCTCTCTCTCTCTCTCTACCTCTCTCAACCTCTTTCTCTCTCTCTCTCTCTACCTCTCTCAACCTCTTTCTCTCTCTCTCTCTACCTCTCTCAACCTCTTTCTCTCTCTCATCTACCTCTCTCTCTCTCTCTCTACCTCTCTCAACCTTTCTCTCTCTCTCTCTACCTCTATCAACCTTTCTCTCTCTCTCTCTCTCTACCTCTCTCAACCTCTTTCTCTCTCTCTCTCTCTCTCTACCTCTCTCAACCTCTTTCTCTCTCTCTCTCTACCTCTCTCAACCTTTCTCTCTCTCTCTCTCTACCTCTCTCAACCTCTTTCTCTCTCTCTCTCTCTCTCTACCTCTCTCAACCTCTTTCTCTCTCTCTCTCTACCTCTCTCAACCTTTCTCTCTCTCTCTACCTCTCTCAACCTCTCTCAACCTCTTTCTCTCTCTCTCTCTCTCTCTCTACCTTTCTCAACCTCTTTCTCTCTCTCTCTCTACCTCTCTCAACCTTTCTCTCTCTCTACCTCTCAACCTTTCTCTCTCTCTCTACCTCTCAACCTTTCTCTCTCTCTCTCTCACTACCTCTCTCAACCTCTTTCTCTCTCGCTACCTCTCTCAACCTCTTTCTCTCTCTCTCTCTCTCTACCTCTCAACCTCTCTCTCTCTCACTACCTCTCTCAACCTCTTTCTCTCTCTCTCTCTCTCTCTACCTCTCAACCTCTTTTTCCTTTCTTTCTCTCTCTCAACCTCTCTCTCTCTCTCTCCCCCCCTCTCTCTCTATCTCTCCCCTCTCTCTCTCTCTCAACCTCTCTCTCTCTCTCAACCTCTCCCTTCCTCTCTCCCTCTCCTCCTCTTTCTCTCTCCCTTTCCCTCTCTCCCTTTCTCCCTTTCCCCCTCTATCTCTCTCCCTCTCAACCTCTCTGTCTCTCTCTCTCTCCCTCCCTCTTTTTGTGTGTGTGTGTGTGTGTGTGCGTGAGATTTGGACAATCTCTCTCTCTCTCTTACCTGTAGCTGTGATAGCTGCCCCTTTCTCAGCTGAACCCCCGGTCTAGTGAACACAGACACTCCAGCAGTTCTCCAAGCTTGTGATCGCCGTCTTTTATCTGCCTGCCTGCCCCGCCAACCTGAGGAACGAAACGAAACACACATGAGACCGACCGACCGACCGACCGACCCGGACCGACCAACCGACCGACCCGGACCGACCCGGACGGACCGACCGACCGACCGACACGGACGGACCGACCGACCGACCCGGACCGACCGACCCGAACGGACGGACCGACCGACCCGGACGGACGGACCGACCGACCGACCCGGACCGACCGACCCGGACGGACCGACCGACCGACACGGACCGACCGACCGACCCGGACCGACCGACCGACCCGGACGGACCGACCGAATCGGACGGACGGACCGACCGACCGACCGACCCAGATGGACCGACCGACCGACCCGGATGGACGTACCGACCGACCCGGACGGACGGACCGACCGACCCGGACGGACCGACCCGGATGGACCGACCGACCCGGACGGACCGACCGACCGACCGACCCGGATGGACCGACCGACCGACCGACCCGGACGGACTGACCGACCGACCCGGATGGACCGACCCGGATGGACCGACCGACCGACCGACCCGGACGGACCGACCGACCCAGACGGACCGACCGACCCGGACGGACGGACAGACCGACCGACCCAGACCGACCGACCGACCCGGACGGACGGACCGACCGACCGACCCGGACGGACGGACAGACCGACCCGGACGGACCGACCGACCGACCCGGATGGACCGACCGACCGACCGACCCGGACGGACCGACCGACCGACCCGGACGGACCGACCGACCGACCCGGACGGACCGACCGACCGACCGACCCGGACGGACCGACCGACCGACCGACCCGGACAGACCGACCGACCGACCCGGATGGACCGACCGACCGACCGACCGACCCGGACGGACCGACCGACCGACCCGGATGGACCGACCGACCGACCGACCGACCCGGACGGACCGACCGACCCGGACGGACGGACGGACGGACCGACCGACCCGGATGGACCGACCCGGACGGACCGACCGACCGACCGACCCGGATGGACCGACCGACCGACCCGGATGGACCGACCGACCGACCCGGACGGACCGACCGACCGACCCGGATGGACCGACCGACCCGGACGGACCGACCGACCCGGATGGACCGACCGACCGACCCATATGGACCGACCGACCGACCCGGACGGATGGACCGACCGACCGACCCAGATGGACCGACTGACCGACCGACCCGGATGGACCGACCGACCGACCCGGACGGACCGACCGACCCGGATGGACCGACCAACCGACCCAGATGGACCGACCGACCGACCGACCCGGACGGACGGACGGACCGACCGACCGACCGACCCGGATGGACCGACCGACCGACCCAAACGGACCGACCGACCGACCCGGACGGACCGACCGACCCGGATGGACCGACCGACCGACCGACCCGGACGGACCGACCGACCGACCGACCCGGATGGACCGACCGACCGACCGAACCGGATGGACCGACTGACCCGGACGGACGGACCGACCGAGTGGGTGCTTGTGTTACAGTTCTTGGCCTTGTAATAAAAAATAGACGACACTCACTAATTGTGTGTGTGTGTGTGTTTGTGCTCACTGACTTACCCCAGTCTAGTAGACACTGACCGACACTCCAGCAGTTGTGTCCAAGATTGCGATCGCCGTCTTTTATCTGACAACCTGAAGGCCGAAACACACATGAGGTTGGTTGTCTTAAACTTACCCAATAACAGATATTGATTAACCCCGTACATACTTACATAACAGGGATATGGAATAAACAGGTGTGTGTGTGTGTGTGTGTGTTATAAACAAGTGTTGCTTGCTGTTATAAACTCTTTATTTGTGTAGGATTCCTTTCTCAGCTTAACCCCCAGTCTAGTGGACACAGACACTCCAGCAGTTCCCCATGAGGATCGAGCACCGAGCTTGTGATCACCATCTCTTTTATCTGCCCCCTCCGACCTGAGGAACAAAACACACAGATATGGGTGAAACTCTCACACACACACACAGACATAACAGGCATCTATCTCCCTGAACCAATAATACAAAGGACAGTTCAATGCACTTTGCTGCAAAAACCCAATAGGAACGATGCACTCAGAGTCAGTTTGCAAAATCATTCTGCAAGGTATCAATTTGAAGGAACTCCTCGACCATTGTCCATCTGCAGATCACCCTGAGCCGCCCAGACAGGCAGGTGTCAATCAAACCGAAAGCCTGTGTAGTTCTGCAGACAAGGGCTGAGCAATACTGACAAATCTCTCACTCCCTATATGTATTTAAGTTGCTGCATATTCCAAAATGCAGATTGTATTAGTTAAAGTTAGGAATCCTACATAAATAAATATTTATTTAAGTTCCCACATATTCCAAAATGCAGATTGTATTAGATAAAGTTATCAATCCCACATAAATAAGTATTTATTTAAGTTCCCACATATTCCAAAATGCAGATTATATTAGTTAAAGTTATTGATCCTACATAAATAAATATTTATTTAAGTTCCCACATATTCCAAAGTGCAGATTATATTAGTTAAAGTTAGGAATCCTACATAAATAAATCTTTATTTAAGTTACCACATATTCCAAAATGCAGATTGTACTAGTCAAAGTTATTGATCCTACATAAATAAATATTTATTTAAGTTCCCACATATTCCAAAATGCAGATTATATTAGTTAAAGTTATTGATCCTACATAAATAAATATTTATTTAAGTTCCCACATTTTCCAAAATGCAGATTATATTAGTTAAAGTTAGGAATCCTACATAAATAAATCTTTATTTAAGTTACCACATATTCCAAAATGCAGATTGTACTAGTCAAAGTTATTGATCCTACATAAATAAATATTGATTTAAGTTGCTGCATATTCCAAAATGCAGATTGTATTAGATAAAGTTATGAATCCTACTTAAATAAAGTTCCCACATATTCCAAAATGCAGATTATATTAGTTAAAGTTATTGATCCTACATAAATAAATATTTATTTAAGTTCCCACATATTCCAAAATGTAGATTGTATTAGTTCAAGTTATGAATCCTACATCAATAAATATTTTTGATAAAACACAAGACTTGTTTATTCTTTATCCCATCAGCAATAAAACAGACAGGCAAGTTTAAAAAACATATCAAAAAACACTTTTTTCAAGTAATTAATATTTTTAAAACATTTTCTTTTCAACAACTCCATCCGAATTTCCACAGGTTACACATTCAATGCAGATATTCATTTCCAAATTTACACAGAATCCCTTATTTGGAGAGTCTCTCTCTCTCTCTCTCTTACCTGTTCTTGTAGCTGTGATAGCTGCACCTTTCTCAGCTTAACCCCCAGTCTAGTAGACACTCCAGTAGTTCCCCATGGGGGTCCAGCACCAAGCTTGTGATCACCATCTCTTTTATCAGCCCCCTCCAACCTGAGGGACCAAACAGACATAACAGGCATCTCCCTGAACCAATAATACAAAGGACAGCTCAATGCACAATGTTGCAAACCCCAATAGGATCGATGCACTCAAGAGACAGTTTGCAAAATCATTCTGCAAAGTATCAATTTGAAGTAACTCCTGGACCATTGTCCATCTGCAGATCACCCTGAGCCGCCCAGACTGGCAGGCACCATTCAAACCGAAACCGAAAGCAGACAAGGGCTGAGCAATACTGACAAATCTCTCTCACTATTTTTATTTAAGTTGCTGCATATTCCAAAATGCAGATTGTATTAGTTAAAGTTAGGAATCCTACATAAATAAATCTTTATTTAAGTTGCTGCATATTCCAAAATGCAGATTGTATTAGTTCAAGTTATCAATCCTACATAAATAAGTATTTATTTAAGTTCCCACATATTCCAAAATGCAGATTGTATTATTTAAAGTTAGGAATCCTACATCAATAAATATTTTTGATAAAGCACAAGACTTGTTTATTCTTTATCCCATCAGCAATTAAACGGGCACGTTTTGTTTTAATATCAAAAAAAACTTTTTTCAAATAATAAATATTTTAAAAACATTTTCTTTTCAACAACTCCATCCGACATTCCAAAATGCAGATTGTATTAGTTAAAGTTATCAATCCTACATCAATAAGTATTTATTTAAGTTCCCACATATTCCAAAATGCAGATTGTATTAAAGTTATCAATCCTACATCAATAAGTATTTATTTAAGTTCCCACATATTCCAAAATGCAGATTGTATTAGTTAAAGTTATCAATACTACATCAATAAATATTTGTGATTGAATATTTTCGATAAAGCATAAGACTTGTTTATTCTTTATCCCATCAGCAATAAAACGTGCAAAGTTTTTTTTTAAATATCAAAAAATACTTTTTCAAATAATGAATAATTTAAAAACATTTTCTTTTCAAAAACTCCATCCGACATTTCCACAGGTTACACATTCAATGCAGATATTCATTTCCAAAATTTACACAGAATCCCTTATCTGGAGTCTCTCTCTCTCTTACCTGTTCTTGTAGCTGTGATAGCTGCACCTTTCCCAGTCTAGTGGACACAGACACACTCCATGAGGATCTAGCACCAAGCTTGTTATCACCATCTCTTTTATCTGCCCCCTCCAACCTGAGGGACCAGACAGACATAACAGGCATCTCCCTGAACCAATAATACAAAGGACAGCTCAATGCACTGTGCTGCAAAACCCAATAGGATCGATGCACTCAAGAGTCAGTTTGCAAAATCATTCTGCAAGGTATCAATTTGAAGTAACTTCTGGAACATTGTCCATCTGCAGATCACCCTGAGCCGCCCAGACTGGCAGGCACCATTCAAACCGAAACCGAAAGCAGACAAGGGCTGAGCAATACTGACAAATCTCTCACTCCTTATTTTTATTTAAGTTGCTGCATATTCCAAAATGCAGATTGTATTAGTTAAAGTTTGGAATCCCACATAAATAAACGTTTTGGATAAAATATTTTTGATAAAGCACTCAGAGTCAGTTTGCAAAATCATTCTGCAAAGTATCAATTTGAAGGAACATGATGAACTCCTGGAGCAGATCACCCTGAGCCCAGACTGGCAGGTGTTTAAGTTGCAACATATTCCACAATGCAGATTCTCTTAAAGTTATGAATCCTACATAAATAAATCTTTATTTAAGTTCCCACATATTGCAAAATGCAGATTGTATTAGTTAAAGTTAGGAATCCTACTTAATAAATCTTTATTTAAGTTCCCAATTATTCCAAAATGCAGATTGTATTAGTTAAAGTTAGGAATCCTACATAAATAAATCTTTATTTAAGTTCCCACATATTGCAAAATGCAGATTGTATTAGTTAAAGTTAGGAATCCTACTTAATAAATCTTTATTTAAGTTCCCACTTATTCCAAAATGCAGATTGTATTAGTTAAATTTAGGAATCCTACATAAATAAATCTTTATTTAAGTTCCCACATATTGCAAAATTCAGATTGGATTAGTTAAAGTTATGAATCCTACATAAATAAATCTTTATTTAAGTTGCATATTCCAAAATGCAGATTGGATTAGTTCTAAGTTATGAATCCTACATAAATAAATCTTTATTTAAGTTCCCACATATTGCAAAATGCAGATTGTATTAGTTAAAGTTAGGAATCCTACATAAATAAATCTTTATTTAAGTTGCTGCATATTCCAAAATGCAGATTGGATTAGTTCTAAGTTATGAATCCTACATAAATAAGTTTTTATTTAAGTTCCCACATATTATAAAATGCAGATTGTATTAGTTAAAGTTATGAATCCTACATAAATAAATCTTTATTTAAGTTGCTGCACATTCCAAAATGCAGATTGGATTAGTTCTAAGTTATGAATCCTACATAAATAAGTATTTATTTGTTCCCACATATTATAAAATGCAGATTGTATTAGTTAAAGTTATCAATCCTACATAAATAAGTATTTATTTAAGTTCCCACATATTCCAAAATGCAGATTGTATTAGTTAAAGTTAGGAATCCTACATAAATAAATATTTATTTAAGTTCCCACATATTATAAAATGCAGATTGGATTAGTTCTAAGTTATGAATCCTACATAAATAAGTATTTATTTAAGTTCCCACATATTATAAAATGCAGATTGTATTAGTTAAAGTTAGGAATCCTACATAAATAAATCTTTATTTAAGTTGCTGCATATTCCAAAATGCAGATTGGATTAGTTAAAGTTATGAATCCTACATAAATAAATCTTTATTTAAGTTGCATATTCCAAAATGCAGATTGGATTAGTTCTAAGTTATGAATCCTACATAAATAAATCTTTATTTAAGTTCCCACATATTGCAAAATGCAGATTGTATTAGTTAAAGTTAGGAATCCTACATAAATAAATCTTTATTTAAGTTGCTGCATATTCCAAAATGCAGATTGGATTAGTTCTAAGTTATGAATCCTACATAAATAAGTTTTTATTTAAGTTCCCACATATTATAAAATGCAGATTGTATTAGTTAAAGTTATGAATCCTACATAAATAAATCTTTATTTAAGTTGCTGCACATTCCAAAATGCAGATTGGATTAGTTCTAAGTTATGAATCCTACATAAATAAGTATTTATTTAAGTTCCCACATATTATAAAATGCAGATTGTATTAGTTAAAGTTATCAATCCTACATAAATAAGTATTTATTTAAGTTCCCACATATTCCAAAATGCAGATTGTATTAGTTAAAGTTAGGAATCCTACATAAATAAATATTTATTTAAGTTCCCACATATTATAAAATGCAGATTGGATTAGTTCTAAGTTATGAATCCTACATAAATAAGTATTTATTTAAGTTCCCACATATTATAAAATGCAGATTGTATTAGTTAAAGTTAGGAATCCTACATAAATAAATCTTTATTTAAGTTGCTGCATATTCCAAAATGCAGATTGGATTAGTTAAAGTTATGAATCCTACATAAATAAATCTTTATTTAAGTTGCATATTCCAAAATGCAGATTGGATTAGTTCTAAGTTATGAATCCTACATAAATAAGTATTTATTTAAGTCCCCACATGTTCCAAAATGCAGATTGTATTAGTTAAAGTTAGGAATCCTACATCAATAAATCTTTATTTAAGTTGCTGCACATTCCAAAATGCAGATTGGATTAGTTCTAAGTTATGAATCCTACATAAATAAGTATTTATTTGTTCCCACATATTATAAAATGCAGATTGTATTAGTTAAAGTTAGAAATCCTACTCTCTCTCTAATTCTCTATCTCCCTCTAATTCTCTATAATTCTCTATTATTTCTCTCTTTCCAAATCTATTCACTCACTCTCTCTCTCTCTCTCTCTCTATAATTCTCTCCCCTCCTCTAAATTATAAAAGATAAAACCTACTTTGCCCAATGTGGGTTGTTTTTAAATGTGCTATACAAATAAAATTGACTTGACTTGACTCCTCTCTCTCCCCCCTCTCTCTCCCTCCTCTCTCCCCTTCCCTGTCTCTCTCTCCACCTCTTGCTATTACACCTTGCTATTCAGAATAGAGGGATTCAGATAACACCTTGCTATTCAGATTGCTATTCAGATTGTAGTAGTTCAATTTAGGAATCCTACAGAAAAAAAAAATTCCCCTGGCAACAGGTGACGCTCGGCTCTGTGGCGCGGCGGCCAATCCGCGGTCTCGTTCTGCCCAGGCAACAGGAGACGCAAAAAGGCATGTGCGCGGCGGCCAATCAGAGTTGCTCTTTCCACCCCGGCAACAGACGACGACTAAGGCATAGGCGCGGTGGCCAATCAGAGGTCCCGTTCTACCCTGTGGGCGCGGTGGCCAATCAGAGGTGCTCTTTCTCCCCTGGCATCAGATAACGCTTTTCGCTGCAGCGTAGTGACCAATCAGAGGTGCTCCTCCCCTGAGAACATATGACGCCATAGACATGGGCGCGGCGGCCAATCAGCGGTGCTCTTTCTCGCATAGCAACAGATGACGCTATGCGCTGTGGCGTGGTGACCAATCAACGGCGTTCTTTCTCCCCTAGGACTAAATGACGCTTTAGATATGGGCGCGGCGGCGAAACAGCGGTGCTCTTTCTCCCCTAGCATCGGATAACGCTTTGCGCTGTGGCGTGGTGGCCAATCAGCGGCGTTCTTTCTCCCCTAGCACTAAATGACGTTATAGACATGGGCGCGGCAGCCAATCAGAGGTTCCTTTTTTGTCCTGGCATCAGATGACGCATTAAGGCATGGGCGCGGCGACCAATCAGCGGTCTCGTTCTAGCCCGGCAATAGATGATGCCATAGACATGGGCGCGGTGGCCAATCAGAGGTCCCTTTATACCCCCGGCAACAGGAGACGTCGGCCAATCGTCTGCCGCTCTTCCACATCATGTCACTCCAGTGCAACCCTAGAACGTGTCGCTCCATCAGTACTCACAGCAGAATGTTCTTCCATCAGTACTCCCCAAAGTGTTTCACACCATCAGGACTACCTCAAATCTGCCATTCCATTCGCATTACCCCACACTGTGCTAACCCATCGCTGCGACTCCATAGTGTGTAATTCCATCACTATTTCCCCACAGTTTTTCATCGCAACAGTACTACCGAAGAGCGTGTCAGTCCATCAGTATTACTGCGTCACTCCACAGAATGTGCTATTACATCCGTGCTACCCCACAGTGTGTCATTCCATCAATACACCTCCAAAGTACTTCATTACACCAGTACTACTCCACAGTGTTACACTCCATCAGTACAAAACTGGAGGGTGTTACTCCATCAGTACTACCCTACAATATGTTATTCCATCAGTACTACACCACAGTGATGCACTCCATCAGTAATGCCTTAAGCTTGTTATTCCATTATGTACAACTACACGGACTCATTCAATTAGTATTACCCAACAGTGTAACCCTCCACCTGTATTGCCCCACCGTCAGTCCTACTTCAGTGTGGAGGTCACAATGTGCAACCAGACAGTACCACCGAACATTGTGTCAATACTCCAGTACTCGCCCACTGTGCGCCATTCTTTCCATACTACCCGCAGTGTGTCATTCAATCAGCACTACACCGAAGTATGTCATTCCATCAGTACAACCGCGCAGTGTGTCACTCCATCAGTACTGCTCCACAGCGTGTCACTCCTTCAGTTTTACCCCAAGGGGTGGGGTGATGGAGTGACAAATTACGTGGTAGTACTGATGCAATGACATGAGTACTACCGCGCAGTTTGTCACTCCGTCAGTACTACTTCAGTGTGGAACTACATCAGTACGACCCCAGGGTGTCAGTCCATCAATTCTACGCCACAGTGTGCCAGTTCCTCAGTACTCCCTCACAATGTATCACTCCATTAGTCTACCCCATGGTGTTTCATCCATCAATTCTTCCCCACAGTATGTCATTACAACACAACTACCTCACAATTTGTCACTAAATCAGTATTATTCCAGTACTACTCTATTATTCGTCAGTACTACTCTACAGTTTGTCATATCAACAGTACTACTCATTGTGTCACTCCATCAGTATTACCCGCAGTGTGTTACTACATCAGTAGAGGCGCATGGTGTATCACTCCATCAGAACTACTGCAAAGTGTGTCACTTCATCAGTATTACTGCAGTGTGTCACTCCATCTGTACCAACCCACAGTGTGTCAATCCACAAGAACTGCATCAACTGGTGTCACTCCATCAGTACTACAGTGTAGTGCTGAAGTGTTCAAAGTAGGAGGCCCTGTCATGATGCAGAAGCTGACTGAACTCTTCCAGTCCATGTGGAATGAAGGAAAGGTCCCACAACAGCTGAAAGATGCCAGCATAGTCCACATCTACAAGAGGAAAGGCAACCGCCAGTCTTGCGACAATCATCGAGGCATCTCCCTCCTGTCCATAGCAGGGAAGATCTTGGCTCGTATCCTGCTCAACCGTCTCATTCCACACCTTGAGCAGGGTCTCCTTCCAGAAAGCCAGTGTGGTTTCCGTGCTGGGCGTGGAACTGTCGACATGATATTTGCTGCACGCCAACTCCAGGAAAAATGCCAAGAGCAGCACAGCGACCTGTTCGTGGCCTTCGTCGATCTGACAAAGGCCTTCGACACTGTCAGCAGAGATGGCTTGTGGATAATGCAGAAGTTTGGCTGTCCCAGCAAGTTCATCACGATTGTCCGGCCGCTTCATGACGGCACGTGGGTGAAAGTGTTAGATGATGGAGACGAATCGGAAGCCTTTCCAGTGACAAACGGCGTGAAGCAAGGTTGTGTTCTTGCCCCTACACTCTTCAGCATGGTCTTCTCTGCCACGCTGACCGATGCCTTCCGTGACTGCCAGGATGGAATACACATCAGGTACAGGAACTGACAGCAGGCTGTTCAACCTCAGGCGCCTGCAAGCTGTTACAAAGGTGAAGGAGACCATCATCAGAGATTTCTTGTTTGCTGATGACTGCGCCCTCAACGCCAGCACAGAGCAGAAGATGCAGCATGAAATGGACTGCTTCTCACAGGCCTGTGACGACTTTGGTCTCTCCATTAGCACCAAAACGTCTGAAGTTATGTACCAGCCCGCTCCTGGAAAGCCCTACCAGGAACCACACATCACGGTGAAGGGGCAGAATCTACAGGCAGTCGACAGCTTTACCTATCTGGGTAGTACACTCTCGCGAGCGATGAACATTGACGCTGAGGTCAACAACAGGATTGCCAAGGCCAGCTTTGGGCGACTCCGTGGGAATGTTTGGGAGCAGAGGGGACTCGGCCTTACCACCAAGCTGAAGGTCTACCATGCAGTGGTACTCACCACTCTTCTCTCTGCCAGTGTGAGACCTGGACTGTCTACAGCAGACATGCCAAACAGCTCAACCACTTTCACTTGAGCTGCCTACGCAGACTCCTTCACATCAGGTGGCAGGACAAAATTCCGGACACAGAGGTCTTGGAACGGGCCGGAATCCCCAGCGTCCACACCCTCCTACGGAAAGCCCAAGCCAGATGGACAGGCCATGTCGTCAGAATGCCCGAGACTCGACTCCCAAAACAGCTTCTGTATGGAGAACTGTGTCAGAGCAAGCGCTCAGTAGGACGACAGAAGAAACGGTTTAAGGACTGCCTCAAGGTGTCCCTCAAAGACTTGGACATCAACCTCTGCACTTGGGAGTCTCTTGCTCTGGACCGTCCCAACCTGGCGTAGCAAGCTCACCACAGGAGCCCGTGTAGCAGAGAACAAACGCACTGCAGAGGCCCAGAGGAAACGCACCGCGCGCAAGGCCCGGGCTACCTCCACTTCCAATGCAGCACCCATCCACTTGTGTCCTATGTGTGGGCGTGCCTTCCGGGCCCGGATTGGCCTCACCAGTCACTTCAGGACCAACAGTCACCAATCCTCCAACTGAAAGTGAAGTCATGGTCATCTTCGAACCCAAAGGACCAACAATAAAAACAACAACACAGCACATTGTGTCACTCCATCAGTACTACCCCCACATTGTGTAATCCATCAGTACTACCCCCACAGTGTGTCACTCCATCAGTGCACTGCCCAGTGTGTAACTCCATCATTACTACTGCGCAGCGTGTCACTTCATCAATACAACTTCAAAGTGTGCCACTCCATCTGTACCAACCCAGTGTGTTAATCCACCATTACTACCATACATTATGTCACTCCATCAGTTCCACTGCACAGTGCGTCACTCCATCAGTAATGCCCCACAGCGTGTCACGTCGTCACTAAACCCCACAGTATGCCATTACATCATTACAAACACACATGTTCACACCCTCAAACACAGTCAAACACGCACACACACATACCCACGCACGAAGACACACACAATCTCTCAAATGCAATCACAAACAATCAAATATACTCTCACACGTACACATGCATTCACACTAACAGATATTCACACGCACTAGCACTAAGAGACACGCACTTATCACACACTTACACACGAACACATTCTCTGCCAAAAACATCATATACTCTCCCACACACTCACGCACACACACACACACACACAGAGACACACACGCACACACACTATCAAAGAATTACATACGTAAACACTCTGACAAACTCACATCCCACATATTCTCTCACATTCTCACAAACAGCCACACACACGCACAGACGCAAACACTGTCCTTCACAAACCCACATGCACTCTCCCACTCAGAGACACAGATACATTCAATCGCACATGCATCCACACTTACTAATGCTCACACACTCGCACGCACACTCACGCACTCACACAGACACACACACACACACAAATATAGGCACTCTTACATACTCTACCCGCATGCACACGCGCACATTTTGGGATTGAGTGTATCCTTGGATGTTCGCGTCGAGCAGCGCAGCGCAGCGCAGTGTGGCCGGGATTGTTCCCGGTGAGCGGGGCCAAGCCCTTCAGTCGGCCCGTGTCGCCCCGGCTCCCCCACCGCGGATGGCGATGAGAACCGCGCCTCGGGAGCGAGGTGGGAGCCGCGAGGAACCGCAGAGAGCGAGGTGGACCGTCGGAGAACGAGGAGCGCCGCCGAGAACGAAGGGGCGACCCGCGGTGCGGCGTCAGGCAGGAGATACATCTATCCGGCCAACGTTTGTAACTTTGTCGGCGTCAGAATGTGGCGACACTTGTGTACCGCCTCGGTGAGGTCTTCTACATGATGTTACCGGGTTGTCTGCAAAACTAAGCATTTCACTCTACCTGGGTACGTGATAATAAGGTATCACTGAATCATTGAAATTCCTCCAACCGCATACACTAACGCATACGCACACACACCGACTCATGTGCACAATCTCACACATTCACACTCGCATACACGTGCTAGCACACCCTTGCACGGACTCGCACACTCACACTGTCACACACAATCAATATCCAATGCGAGTCAGGCTACACCTCTGGAGAAATCTAGTTGAGTATGTCAGTTCAGTGCAGTTTATTGTCATGTGTACCGAGGTACCGTGAAAAGCTTTTGTTGCGTGCTACCCAGTCAGTGGAAACAAAATACTTCATTACAGTCGAGCCATTTACAGAGTATAGATACACGATAAGGGGATAACGTCCAGTGCGAGGTAAAGCCTGCAAAATCCGATCGAGGATAGTCCGAGGATCAACAGAGGTAGATAGTAGTTCAGCATTGCTTTCTGGTTGTGGTGGGATGATTCCGTTGCCTGATAACAGCTGGGAAGACACCGTCCCTGAAACTGGAGGTGTGCATTTTCACACTTCTATACATTTTGCCTGATGGGACAGAGGAGAAGCAGGAGTGGCAATGGTGCGACTCGTCCTTGATTATGCTGCTGGCCTTGCCGAGGAAGCGTGGTTTATAAATTGAGTCAATATATGGGAGGTTGCTTTGTGTGATGGTCTGGACAATTCGCAGCAATTTCTGGCGTTCTTATATGGAGCTGTTCCCAAACCAAGCTGTCATGCATCTTGATAAAATACTTTCTATGGTGCATCTGTCGAAGTTGGTGAGAGTTGTAGAGGGCACGCTGAACTGGCTAAGCCTGCCAAGGACATGGATGGGTGAAGTTCGGTTCGAGACCCTTCTTCAGACTGATTGTGGTGGGAAGCTGGAGAAGGCTGGAACAGCAGGACAAAGCGAGTTGAATGATGAGTGGGTGAATACCGTTTTAATAGTTAGGTGGTTGAGACCAGAGGTTAAAAGACAAAAGTTGCGAGATAAGGATTGAGCAGGTTGGAATTATAAAGAGAGAGGAGGGAATATCGGTTGAAGATGGAGGTGGAGGGGATTAACAAGTGCGAGTCCGCGTGAAGGAAGAGATAGAGCGAGGGAAAAGCGTGAAGTTGCACGTTAGTTACCTGCCATTTGCTAATGTTCATACCATAAGGTTGCAAGGTTCCCAAGCGGACTATGAAGCGGCGTTCTTTCTGTTTTAATGTAACCTCTATGGCGCTGGTGGAGGCCCAGGACAGAAAGGTCAGTGTCCGAGGGGGAGTTACAATGGCTTGCAACGGGGAGACACGGCAAGCCTTAGCACAACGAGGGTGAGTGTTCGACAAAACGGTCGCCGAGTCTCCATTTCACCACGCCGATGTAAAGGAGGCCATACCTGGAACACCACATGCAGTAGATGAGATTAGAGGAGGTGCAGGTGAACATCTGTCTCACCTGGAAGGGCTTCTCGAGCGTGAGGGAGGGGGTTTAGGGACAGCTGTTACATCCCATGGTGGCTAACCGTTTCAACTGCACTTGCCAAGAAAGGCTTTGGAAAGAGAAGTGATGGTAAGTGATGGAGAGGTGGGGAAATGGATAGAGAAATAGGTCGTACAAAGATAAAAGTGAGAGATAGAGGAGAAGACGAATGAAGAGGTGGAGGGAGAGTGAACGGTCAAAGGGAGAGTGGGAGAATGAGGAGAGAGGGGAGTTCAGAGCGAGTGGGTTGGCAAAAGGGGGAGAGGGAAGCATTAGAGAGATACAGGGAGAAGGAGGGAGAGATGCAGTAAGAGTGGGAGGGGAGAGAGGTTGGCAGAGAGCGGTCGGCACAGAGAGGGAGAATAGAGAGTGTAGGGGCGAGAATAACAGTTCAGAGAGAGAATAGCAGTAAAGATGGAGAGAGAGAGAAAGAGAGGAGGGAGAGATGTTGCATCATTCGCCGTGTGTTCTACTTTTAAGACAATTCTGAGACGGCAATGGTTCTGTTCACTGAGTGTCGTGAGTCTTTGGGTCGTTCCTCCTCAGAGGTGATGAAGGTAGAGAATGTTGTTGTCCCAAGGCAAAGCCAGATCCATTCCAGGCAGGCAAGGACTAAATGCTCACTGGGGGTCGCCGCGAGTGTGGGGTTGAGGTTACAATCAGTTCAGCCGCGATCACATTGAGTGTTAAAACAGAGTGGACGGGCCATTTTAGTCTGATGTGATCTGTTGAACTAATTCATCACGCTGTGGACAAAGGCTGTCTAGTCCACCTTTAAACTGGGCACCAGAAGCATTGAGACGGTCCCTTAAATTTGGGATTGCCTTGCTGAGTGAAGAAAATCAGATAACCAACACGAGGCGGAGAGTTGGACCAGATGGAGTTTGAACCAATATCCCCTTTGCTGGAAAAATGCCGCTCCCAATTTCCATCCCCCCAGTATCGCCACAATTCCCAGTCTTTGGAGTTTCTCAATCAATTCCCTGAATAAATCACGACCTGTCTCAGCAGGGATTTCACTTGTCTGATGTCATCTGTTTGCGAATCATTTCAAAAGCTCTATTTTTAATTCTGTTGAAACTTCACTGTCCCGGTGGAGACGGAAAATGGTATAAAATCTCCTGGAATGTTCTGCCCCGGCATTTCATTCCGAGAGATTACCGGTAGCTCACGGGGACACGTCGCTGGGCAGAGAAAATGGGGGAAAAGCTTTTGCAATATGACAACGTGGAGAAAATCTTGTACGTGATCATTGCTGCCGTTGGAATCCCTGGTAAGTGAACAGAACAATTCAAGTTTTATAACTCCGTCTGTTAACCGGCGTTGACCTGATTCTGATCGTGTTACATGATTCACAACTGGTGAACGTTGTGCAAGAATATGTGAAGTATATCAAGTATATCCTCTCATTGAAATATCTTTGAATTAACGCTGTGATTTTTCTCATTTTCAGACAGCCGAAACTAACCCTCTTTTCCTCCCACTGCCGGGACACACTAGAATGTTGTTCTTGCCTTCAGTGGGACCTTGCCCAGAGTTGTCCCAGTGCTCGGGACAGGCAGCTCTCCGGGACGATGTGACAGGGAGGGGTTTACATTGTGAAGTTCACTGTGTCTGAGTTATTGATCAGAGTGAACACCCGCTCCTGTGGACACGTCTCGCTGTGGAGTCTGTCACAGTCGGATTCCTCCACCTGTTGGTCAATAATTGGATCGATCTCCTGAACCAGTGGCCGCGGATCTACCGGCGTGTGTTGTTACCGAACTGAGGAATGAATCCATTAACGGAGCCACTCTGCTGCCGGATCCTAAGTTGTCCCTGCCTTCCCTCTGAAACCCTCTTCGTCCCCATCAGATGCCGAGTTCCCAGAGCCCTGGTTAAACGCGGCCGGTCACGGTTAAGTCTGTGAAACCGGCCCCATCAGAGACTGTGAACAGGGTTAACTGTAGACAGGACCATTCCGCCTATTGTAGCGGGCGGCTGCTCGTTCCCTCCCCTCCCTTTACCCCGCCCGTCGCCTTATCTCCTCTCCCCTGAAGCAGGCAGGTCGGGCACAGTCGGAGCCGGGTCTGACATTGTTAAACCTGCAGCCGCGCACCGACTCCAACACTCCTGATCTCCAGCTGAAAGTGGAGCCGGTGTTCAGCCCCGGAGACCGTATTCAGTAATGCCCAGTGCCCGCTCCCCTTCTCTTTCCGCAGTGAATTTAGTGCGATTGTGATCCTGTCCCGGGGAAAGTGCGGCCTCTCCACCTGCACCACTCGCTACCTGGTGGCCATGGCAGCGGCCGATCTACTCACCCTGATCACCGCGGTCATTTTGTATCCGATCCGATACCATTACTTTTATTGGAGTTTCCTGTCCATCACCCCTGTGTGCAGTGTTAACGAAGTACTGAAGTATTCAGCTACAGACTGTTCTGTCTGGTTCACCGTCACTTTCACCTTTGATCGCTTTGTCGCCATTTGTTGCCAGAAGCTGAAAACTAAATATTGCACCGGGAAAACTGCGGCTGCGGTTCTCGCAACAGCCGGCGTTCTGCTGTGTCTGAAAAACGTTCCCCGCTACTTCACACAGGAACCCTGGACAACCATCGACAAATGTCCCGTGGGGCTGTGACCCGGTGGACAGTTATTACACTGACCCGGGTGGGTGGCATTTGACTGGATCGACACGGTTATAACTCCGTTCCTCCCTTTCGCTGTGATCCTGCTGCTCAACGCTCTGACAGTCCGGCACATTTTAGTGGCCAGTCGGTCCGTCAGGGGCTGAGGGGTGAGAGCAAGGGGGAGAAGCGCAGTGACCCGGAGATGGAGAGCAGGAGGAGGTCTGTGGTTTTACTCTTCACCATCTCCGGCAGCTTCATCCTCCTGTGGCTGACGCTGGTTGTAAACTTCGTCTATTATCAGATCACAGGGACTGGAACTGATCCGAATGATTCCCAATATATCTTTAACTACGTCGGGTATTTGCTGAGTAATCTCAGCTGCTGCACCAACACATTTATTTACGCGGCGACCCAGTCCAAGTTCAGGGAGCAGGTGAAGAGCGCGGTGAAATATCCGCTCACCTCAGCGCTGCGGCTCATTAATAAACCCGCGCCCTGAGCGCATCCCAGAGGGCGGCCGCAGTCTCTCCGCTCCGGGCTCCGGCTCCTCACATTCACCGCCGCATCTTCCAGCTGTCAGTCCCGGGCGGATGATCCCATCGCCGGCCCCGCTCCGGGACCCCCAGCCCCTCACATTCATCCAATCGCCCCCTTGCTCAAAGATGCAGATTAAGCAGAAAAAATAACACCATTGCCTGTCATATATATTGATCATTTTTAATGACAGTCCCTGATCATTGAAGTGTTTATTTCAGTTTCTACCCCCTCATGCTCACCCACCCCCCCCCCCCACACTGGGGACCGGTCAGGGGTAGGGTGGGTGGGTCTCCTCTCTCTCTCTCCCTCTCCCCCCTCTCTCTACCCCGCTCTTTCTCTCTCTCCCTCCCTCCCTTTCTCTCTCTCTCTCTCTCTCTCTCTCTCTCTCTCTCTCTCTCTCTCTCCTCTCTCTCTCTCATCTCTCTCTCTCTCTCTCTCTCTCTCTCTCTCTCCCTCTCTCTCTCTCTCTTTCTCTCTCTCGCTCTCTCTTCCTCCTATCCTCCTATCTCTCTCACCCCTCTCTCTCTTCTCCCTCCCTCTCTCTCTCTCTCCACTTAATTTTCATACATTTATAATAATAAACGATATTAATATTTGATACCCTGCCCCCCCCATCCACTGTAACAAAATTAACAATATATTAAGCTAATATTTGTTATCCCCTCTCTCTCCCTCCCCTCTCCCCCTCTCCCCTCTCTCTCTCTCTCTCTTCTCCCCCTCCACTTTATAAGAAAACATTAAAAATAATAAATTAAACTTAACTAATATTTGATACCCCCTCAAATATTAGGGGATATTAGGGGGAGCTCTTTCTCCCCTGTCACTCTCCTCTCCACCCTTTCCCTCCCTTTTCCCCCCTTTCTCTCTCTCTCCCCCTCTCTGAATCTTTCCCTCACCCCTCTCTCTCCTCCCCTCTCTCTTTCCCCCTTTTCTCTCTCCCCTGTGTTATCACGGTCAGTGAAAATGGCGAGCAGGAATTAATGCAGGAACTTTTTCAAATTGGAAAGAGAGCTGAGAAATAGCAAATGGTGTTTCTTGCAGCACATTTCCCTCCTCCCTTTCTCTCTCCCTCCATCCTTACTGCTGTCCTCTCTTTGAGCTGTGACTCTCTCTCCTATCCTCCCTATTCTCTCTCTCTCTGTGAACCTTTCACCCTTACCCCTCCCTCCCCTCTCACTCTCACTCCATCTCTCCCTCAGTTTCTCTCTATCTATCTGGGCGGCTCGATTGTAATCATGTAGAGTAATGGCGACATCAAGTGGACGTCAAGGGAACTGCAAAACAAGCGTGGCCTCCCTCACCAACGCCTTGTAAACTGTGATATAACTCCCCAACATCTGCACTGAATACCGTAACAAATGAAAGACATCGTGCCCAAACTTCACAGATATCCAACCTAAATGCCGCACGCTATTCCACCGCCCACTTCCCAGCTGATTAAAATCCCAACCTCATTCTTAATATGTATCTTGGCAATCTACCATCCCACCTGCCTTAAATTGCATATTTGTAAAGTTAGTAATCATTCCTTGCACCATCTGAATCAATTCGTTGATATAGATGACAGACAGCAATTGTTCCACCGCTGTGTCTGTCAATAGTCACGGACCTGCAGTCATAAAGTGTGGAATGGTTAATTCGGTTTGTTGATTCCATGAATCTGTTGTGACCTGCTGTGTGTTCAATGTAAACCAACATCTCCTGTTC
>NW_027603090.1:0-21734 GCF_053455715.1 Rhinoraja longicauda
TCATTCGGTACTATCCCATAGAATGCCATTGCATCAATACTAGCAAATGGATAGTCATTCCATCAGTACTATCCCACAGTGCGTCATTCGATCATTTCTCCCCTCAATGTGTCACTCCATCAGAACTACACTATAATGTGCCATTACATCAGTACTGCCCCGTTTAGTTTCACACCATTAATACTATCTGAGAGTGTGCCACGACATCAGTACTACCATATCGCTTGTTCCTCCATCAGTACTACCGCACACTGTCAATCTATCAGTAATACACCAAAATGTTTTACTCCATCAGTGCCCGCCCACAGTTTGTCACTTCACTAGTACAACCGCAAAGGTTATTGCTCCATCTGTATTGCCCACATTGTGTTACTCCATCAATACTATCCCACTGGTCTTCACTCCATCAATACAAGCCTACAGTGTGTTAGACGATCATTACTACAACACACTATGTCACCCCATCAGTACAACCCCAGAGCGTGTCACTTCATTGGTACTACCGCACTGTATACCATTCCATCAATACACACCCACAGTGTTTTTCAACATCAGCACTACATTGTGTATTATTCCATTAGTGCTACCACGCAGGGTGTCACTCTATCAGTACTATCCAACGGTGTGTCACTCCATGAGTACTACGCAATGAGTCCTTCCATCAGTACTACCCCACAGTGCTTCAATCCACCAGTATTACTCTGGTATATGTCTATCCAATAGTACTACACCGCAGGGTGTCACTCAATCAGTACTATTCCACAATATGCTATTGCATCAGTACTGCCACATAGTGCGCCATTCCATCAGTACTACCTCAAAGTGTATCACTCCACCAGCACTACCCACAGTGTGCCACTGCATCAGTACTAAAATATTGTTTGTTACTCCATTTGTACTACCCTACATTGTGCCACTCCATCAGTGCCTCCCCATAGAGCATCGCACCATCAGTAATATCACTGGGGTTATCGTCGCATCAGTACTACGCCACCGTGTGTCACTCCATCAGTACAATCCATTCATTGTCACTCCATCAGTATACCACGCAGCGTGTCACTCCATCAGTACTACCCCACAGTGTGAACCCATCAGTACTTCCTCGCAGTGTCACTCCATTAGTATTCCCCACAGTGTGTCACTCCATCAGCCCTACCTCACTTTGTCACTCCAACAGTAATTCCCCACAGTTTCACTCTATTAGTATTTCTGCACAATGTCTCACTCCATTAGTACTACCCGATGTTTATCATTCAATCAGGACCATCCCAGTGTGTCACCCCATAAGTGCTGCCACAAATTGTGTCACTCCATCAGCATTGCCGCTCAGTTTGTCACTGCATTAGTACTACACCACAGTTTGTCATCACAATAGTACTACCGCTCAGTGTGTCACTCCGTTGGTGAAACCACACAGTGTCTCACTGCATCAATACAACTCCATGGTGTTGCACTCCATCAGCACGGCCCAACATCATGTCACTCCAGTGCAACCCTAGAACGTGTCACTCCATCAATGCTCCCCGCAATATGTTCTTCCATCAGTACTCCCCAAAGTGTTTCACAACATCAGGACTACCTCAAATCTGCCATTCCATCCGCATTACCCCACAGTGTGCTAACCCATCGCAGCGACTCCATAGTGTGTAATTCCATCACTATTTCACCACAGTTTTTCATCGCAACTGTACTACCGCAGAGCGTGTCAGTCCATCAGTATTACTGCGTCACTCCAACAGAATGTGCTATTACATCCGTGCTACCCCACAGTGTGTCATTCCATCAATACACCTCACAGTACGTCATTACACCAGTACTACTCCACAGTGTTACACTCCATCAGTACAACACTGGAGCCTGTCACTCCATCTGTACTACCCTACAATATGTTATTCCATCAGTACTACACCACAGTGATGCACTCCATCAGTACTGCCTTAAGGTTGTTGTTCCATTTTGTACAACCACACAGACTCATTCAATTAGTATTACCCATCAGTGTAACTCTCCATCTGTACTGCCCCACCGTCAGTCCTTACCATTCCACAATGTGCAACCCGACAGTACCACCAAAGATTGGGTCAACACTTCGGTATTAGCCTACTGTGCGCCATTCTGTCCACACTACCCCCAGTGTGTCATTCAATCAGCACGACACCGAAGTATCTTACTCCGTCAGTACAACCGCGCAGTGTGTCAGTCCATCAGTAATACGCAACGTGTGTCACTCCATCAGTACTGCTCCACAGCGTGTCACTCCATCAGTTTTACCCCACGGGATGTAGTTGCACACTGAAGTAGTACTGACGGAGTGACAAACTGCGTGGTAGTACTGATGCAATGACCTCGCAATTTGTCACTAAATCAGTGCTATTCCACTGTGTGTCACTCCGTCAGTACTACTCCGCAGTTTGTCATAACAACAGTACTACACATTGTGCCACTCCATGAGTATTACCGCAGTGTGTCATTACATCAGTAGAGCCCCACGGTGTATCATTCCATCAGAACAACTGCAAAGTGTGTCACTTCATCACTACTACTGCAAATTGTGTCACTCCATCTGTACTAAACCACAGTATGTTAATCCACCCGTACTGCATCAACTGGGGTCACTCCATCAGTACTACAGCGCATTGTGTCACTCCATCAGTACTACCCCACATTGTGTCACTCCATCAGTACTACCGCACATTGTGTCACTCCATCAGTACTACCCCACAGTGTGTCACTCCATCAGTACTACCCCACATTGTGTCACTCCATCAGTACTACCGCACATTGTGTCACTCCATCAGTGCTACAGCGCATTGTGTCACTCCATCAGTACTACCCCACATTGTGTCACTCCATCAGTACTACCCCACAGAGTGTCACTACATCAGTACTACTGCGCAGTGTGTGACTTCACCAATACAACTTCAAAGTGTGTCACTCCATCTGTACCAACCCAGTGTGATAATCCACCATTACTACCATACATTTTGTCACTCCATCAGTTCCACTGCACAGTGCGTCACTCCATCAGTAATGCCCCACAGCGTGTCACGTCGTCACTAAAACCCACAGTATGCCATTACATCATTACAAACACACATGTTCACACCCTCAAACACAGTCAAACACGCACACACAGATAGCCGCGCACGAAGACACACACAATCTCTCAAATGCAATCACAAACAATCAAATATACTCTCACACATTCTCACATACAATCACACGTACACATGCACTCACACTAACAGATATTCACACGCACTAGCACGAAGAGACACGCACTCATTCGCACACACTTACACACGAACACATTCTTTGACAACACCATCATATACTCTCCCACACACGCACACGCACACACACACACACACACTATCAAAGAATTACATGTTCAAACACTCTGGCAAACTCACATCCCACATATTCTCTCACATTCTCACAAACAGCCACACACACGCACAGACGCAAACACTGTCCTTCACAAACCCACATGCACTCTCCCACTCAGAGACACAGATACATTCAATCGCACTTGCATCCACACTTACTAATGCTCACACACTCACACGCACACATGCACACTCACGCACTCGCACAGACAGACACACACACACACACACACACACACACAAATATAGGCACTCTTACATACTTTACCCGCATGCACACGCGCACATTTTGGGATTGAGTTTATCCTTGGATGTTCGCGGCGAGCAGCGCAGCGCAGCGTGGCCGGGGTGTTCCCGGTGACCGGGGCCAAGCCCTTCAGTCGGCCCGTGTCGGCCCGGCTCGCCCACCGCGGATGGCGATGAGAACCGCGCCTCGGGAGCGAGGTGGGAGCCGCGAGGAACCGCAGAGAGCGAGGTGGACCGTCGGAGAGCGAGGAGCGCCGCCGAGAACGAAGGGGCGACCCGCGGTGCGGCGGCAGGCGGGAGAGAGAACTATCCGGCCAACGTTTGTAACTTTGACCGCGTCAAAATTTACTTCTTCAAATAATTCCAGCAAATTTATCAAACACGACCTTCCATTCACAAACCCGTGCCAACTTATGCCTATTTCATCGTGCACTTATAAATACTCTGTCACATCATCCTGTATAACGGGTCCTAAAATCTTACCACCCACTCCACTGGTGTTGGAGGCAGATACAATAGTGACATTTAAGACAAGTTCAGATTTTCAGGTAATGAAGGGATATGCATTGTGAGCAGGCAGGTAAGGGTGGTCGTCTCATGTTCGGCACAGCTATTATTAGCCGAAAGTCCTGCCGTGCCTTGTACTTCGTGTAGGAAAGAAATGCAGATGCTGGTTTGAATGGAAGGTAGGCACAAAATGCTGGTGTAACTCAACGAGACAGGCAGCATCTCTGGAGAGAAAGAATGGGTGACATTTCGGGTCGAGAACCTTCTTTAGACTGATGTCGGAGAGGTCGGCGGGAAAGAGATAGAATTTTGTTGGAGACAGTGAGACTGGTGGGAGAACTGGGAAGAAGGAGGGATGGAGAGAGAGGGAAAGCAATGGCTAATTGAAGTTAGATAAGTCAATGTTCATATCGCTGGTATGTTTGCTGCCCAAGCGAAGTATGAGGTGCTGTTCCTCCAATTTGCGCTGGGCCTCACTCTGACAATGGAGGATGCCAAGGACAGAAATTTCAGATTGGGAATGGGGGAGCGGGGGTGAGTTAAAGTGCTGAGCAACCGGGAGATCAGGTACGACTGTGTGGAGCTGTTCAGCGAAACGATCGTCGAGCTTGCGCTTGGTCTCTCCGATATCACTCCAGCAGTAATATCCCACTGTATACCGTTACACCAGGACTACCCCACAGTGCGTCACTCCATCAGTACTATCCCACAGTATACCGTTACACCAGTACTACCCCACAGTGCGTCACTCCATCAGTACTATCCAACAGTATACCGTTATACCAGTACTACCCCACAGTGCGTCACTCCATCCGTACTATCCCACAGTATACCGTTACACCAGTACTACCCTACATTGCGTCACTCCATCAGTACTACCGCACAGTGTCACTCCATCAATTCCATCCCACATTATGTCACGACAACAGTACTACCGCACAATATGTCACCCCATCAGAACTACCCCAGAATGTGCCATTACTTCAACACTACCCTACGTTAGGTTACTCCATCAATACTACTTCACATTCTGTCACTCCATCAGTACTACATGTTACTCCATTAGTCGTACCCAAGAGCGTGTCACTCTCAACAGTACAACCCCACAGTATGTCATTCCATCATTTCTTCCCGACGGCGTTTCACTGTGTCAGTACCACCTTAGGTATGTAATTTCATCAGTTCTACCCACAGTTTTTCACCCCTTCAGTAATACCATCGAATGTGTCACTGCATCAGTGCTACCCCAAAATGTACCGGTCCTTCAGTACTACCCCACAGGATGCTAATCAATAAGTACTATCCCACAGCGTGTCACTACATCAGTACTACCACATCGTCTGTTACTCCATCATTACTGCATCACAACATGTCATTCATTCGGAACTATCCTATGGAATGCCATTGCATCAATACTACTAAATGGATATTCATTCCATCAGTACTATCCCACAGTTTGTCATTCGATCAGTTCTCCCCCTCAGTGCGTAACTCCATCAGAACTACCCTATAATGTGTCATTACATCAGTAGTATCCCATTTAGTTTCACACCACTAATACTATCCCACAGTGTGCCACGACAACAGTACTACCATATCGTTTGTTCCTCCATCAGTACTACCGCACACTGTGTCATTCCATCAGTAATACACCAAAATGTTTTACTCCATCAGTGCCAGCCCACAGTTTGTCACTTCACTAGTACAACCCCAAAGTGTATTGCTCCATCTGTATTGCCCACATTGTGTCACTCCATCAATACTACCCCACTGGTGATCACTCCATCAATACAAGCCTACAGTGTGTTAGACGATTATTACTACAACACACTATGTCACTCCATCAGTGCGACCCTAGAGCGCGTCACTTCATCGGTACTACCGCACTGTATACCATTCCATCAATACACACCCACAGTGTTTTTCAACATCAGTACCACATTGTGTATCATTCCATTATTACTACCACAAAGTGTGTCACTCTATCAGTACTATCCAACGGCGTGTCATTCCATCAGTACTACACAATGAGTCCTTCCATCAGTACTACCCCACAGTGCTTCAATCCACCAGTATTACCCTGGAATATGTCTCTCCAACAGTGCTACACCGCAGGGTGTCACTCAATCAGTACTATCCCACAGTATGCCATTGCGTCAGAACTGCCACACATTGTGTCACTCCATCAGTACTACCTCAAAGTGTGTCACTCCACCAGCACTACCCAGAGTGTGCCAGTGCATCAGTACTAAAATATTGTTTGTTACTCCATTTGTACCACCCTACATTGTGCCACTCCACCAGTGCCTCCCCGCAGATCGTCGCACCATCAGGAATATCACTCGTGTTATCGTCGCATCAGGACTATGCCACCGTGTGTCACTCCATCAGTACAATCCATTGATTAACACTCCATCAGTATACCACGCAGCGTGTCACTCCATCAGTACTACCCCACAGTGTCAACCCATCAGTCCTTCCTCGCAGTGTCACTCCATTAGTATTCCCCACAGTGTGTCACTCCATCAGTCCTACCTCACCTAGTCACTCCATCTGTAATTCCCCACAGTTTCACTCTGTTAGTACTTCCCCACAATGCCTCACGCCATTAGCACTACCCGATGTTTAGCATTCAATCAGGACTATCCCAGTGGGTCACTCCATAAGTGCTGCCACAAATTGTGTGATTCCATCAGTATTACCAAACCGTGCGTCACTGCATTAGTACTACACCACAGTTTGTCATCACAATAGTACTACCGCTCAGTGTGTCACTCCGTCGGTGAAACGACACAGTGTCTCACTGCATTAATACAACTCCATGGTGTTGCACTCCATCAGCACTGCCCAACATCATGTCACTCCAGTGCAACCCTAGAACGTGTCACTCCATCAATGCTCCCCGCACTATGTTCTTCCATCAGTACTCCCCAAAGTGTTTCACAACATCAGGACTATCTCAAATGTGTCATTCCATCCGCATTACCCCACAGTGTGCTAACCCATCGCTGCGACCCCATAGTGTGTAATTCCATCAATATGTCACCACAGTTTCTCATCGCAACAGTACTACCGCACAGCGTGTCAATCCATCAGTATTACTGTGTCACTCCAACAGAATGTGTTATTACATCAGTCCTACCCCACAGTGTGTCATTCCATCAACACATCTCCACAGTACGTCATTACATCAGTACTACTCCACAGTGTTACACTCCACCAGTACAACACTGGAGCGTGTCACTCCATCAGTACTACCCTACAATATGTTATTCCATCAGTATTACACCACAGTGATGCACTCCATCAGTACTGCATTGAGCTTGTCATTCCATTTTGTACAACCACACGGACTCATTCAATTAGTATTACCATTCACTGTAACTCTCCATCTGTACTGCCCCACCGTCAGTCCTTACCATTCCACAATGTGCGACCCGACAGTACCACCAAAGATTGGGTCAATACTTCAGTACTAGCCCTCTGTGCGCCATTCTGTCCACACTACCCCAGTGTGTCATTCAATCAGCACTACACCGAAGTATCTCACTCCGTCAGTACAACCGCGCAATGTGTCAGTCCATCAGTAATACGCACTGTGTGTCACTCCATCAGTACTGCTCCACAGCGTGTCACTCCATCAGTTTTACCCCACGGGATGTAGTTGCACACTGAAGTGGTACTGACGGAGTGACAAACTGCGTGGTAGTACTGACGCAATGACCTCACAATTTGTCACTAAATCAGTGCTATTCCACTGTGTGTCACTCCGTCAGTACTACTCCGCAGTTTGTCATATCAACAGTACTACACGTTGTGCCACTCCATGAGTATTACCGCAGTGTGTCACTACATCAGTAGTGCCCCACTGTGTATCATTCCATCAGAACAACTGCAAAGTGTGTCACTTCATCAGTACTACTGCAAATTTTGTCACTCCATCTGTACTAAACCACAGTATATTAATCCACCCGTACTGCATCAACTGGGGTCACTCCATCAGTACTACCCCACATTGTGTCACCCCATCAGTACTACCCCACATTGTGTCACTCCATCAGTACTACTGCGCAGTGTGTGACTTCACCAATACAACTTCAAAGTGTGTCACCCCATCTGTACCAACCCAGTGTGATAATCCACCATTACTACCATACATTGTGTCACTCCATCAGTTCCACTGCACAGTGCGTCACTCCATCAGTAATGCCCCACAGCGTGTCACGTCGTCACTAATACTCACAGTATGCCATTACATCATTACAAACACACATGTTCACACCCTCAAACACAGTCAAACACGCACACACACATAGCCGCGCACGAAGACACACACAATCTCTCAAATGCAATCACAAAGAATCAAATATACTCTCACACATTCTCACATACAATCACACGTACACATGCACTCACACTAACAGATATTCACACGCACTAGCACGAAGAGACACGCACTCTTTCGCACACACTTACACATGAACACATTCTCTGACAACACCATCATATACTCTCCCACACACGTAGACGCACACACACACACACACACACACACACACACACACTATCAAAGAATTACATGCTCAAACACACTGACAAACTCACATCCCACATATTCTCTCACATTCTCACAAACAGCCACACACACGCACAGACGCAAACACTGTCCTTCACAAACCCACATGCACTCTCCCACTCAGAGACACAGATACATTCAATGCCACTTGCATCCACACTTACTAATGCTCACACACTCACACGCACACTCACGCCCTTGCACAGACACACACACACACAAATATAGGCACTCTTACATACTCTACCGCTCTCTCACACGCAGACCGGCATGCACACGTGGACTTTTTGCGATTGAGTGTATCCTTGGATGTTCGCGTCGAGCAGCGCAGCGCAGCGTGGCCGGGGGTGTTCCCGGTGAGCGGGGCCAAGCCCTTCAGTCGGCCCGGTCGGCCCAGCTCGCCCACCACGGATGGCGATGAGAACCGCGCCTCGGGAGCGAGGTGGGAGCCGCGAGGAACCGCAGAGAGCGAGGTGGACCGTCGGAGAGCGAGGAAGGCCGCCGAGAACGAAGGGGCGACCCGCGGTGCGGCGGCAGGCAGGAGATACAACTATCCGGCCAACGTTTGTAACTTTGTCGGCGTCAAAATGTGGCGACTCTTTTGTACCGCCTCGGTGAGGTCTTCTACATGATGTTACCGGGTTGTCTGCAAAACTAAGCATTTCACTCTACCTGGGTACGTGAAAATAAGGTATCACTGAATCATTGAAATTCCTGCAACCGCATACACTAACACATACGCACACACACCGACTCATGTGCACAATCTCACACATTCACACTCGCATACACGTGCTAGCACACTCTTGCACGGACTCGCACACTCACACTGTCACACACAATCAATATCCAATGCGAGTCAGGCTACACCTCTGGAGAAATCTAGTTGAGTATGTCAGTTCAGTGCAGTTTATTGTCACGTGTACCGAGGTACCGTGAAAAGACTTTGTTGCGTGCTGCCCAGTCAGTGGAAACAAAATACTTCATTACAGTCGAGCCATTTACAGAGTATAGATACATGATAAGGGGATAACGTCCAGTGCGAGGTAAAGCCTGCAAAATCCGATCGAGGATAGTCCGAGGATCAACAGAGGTAGATAGTAGTTCAGCACTGTTTTCTGGTTGTGGTGGGATGATTCCGTTGCCTGATAACAGCTGGGAAGACGCTGTCCCTGAAACTGGAGGTGTGCATTTTCACACTTCTATACATTTTGCCTGATGGGTGAGAGGAGAAGCAGGAGTGGCAATGGTGCGACTCGTCCTTGATTATGCTGCTGGCCTTGCCGAGGCGGCGTGGTTTATAAATTGAGTCAATATATGGGAGGTTGCTTTGTCTGATGGTCTGGACAATTCACTGCAATTTCTTGCGTTCTTTATAGAGCTGATCCCAAACCAAGCTGTGATGCATCTTGATAAAATACTTTCTATGGTGCATCTGTAGATGTTGGTGATGGTTGTAGAGGGCACGCTGAACTGGCTAAGCCTGCTAAGGCCATGGATGGGTGAAGTTTCGGTTCGGGACCTTTCTTCAGACTGATTGTGGTGGGACGGGGGAACAGCAGGACAAAGCGACTTGAACGATGAGCGGGTGAATACCGTTTTCATTGTCAGGTGCGAGGTAAGGGTTGAGCAGGATGGAATTATAAAGAAAGAGGATGTAATATCGGTTGAAGATGTGGTGGGGGGATGTATTGGTGCGAGCCCGGATGAAGCACGAGGAAGAGCGAGGGGGAAGTGGGAATTTGCACTTAGTTACCTAACATTGGATAATTCATAGTTCATAACATCAGGAATTCTCTGCCTCAGAAGGCAGTGGAGGCCAATTCTCTGATTGCACTCAAGAGAGAGCTAGATAGAGCTCTTAAGGATAGCGGAGTCCGGGGGTATGGGGAGAAGGCAGGAACGGGGTAGTGATTGAGAATGATCAGCCATGACCACATTGAATGGCGGTGCGTACAGGCTCGAAGGGCCGAATGGCCTCCACCTGCACCTATTGTCTATTGTTGCAAGGCACCAAGGGCGGAATATGAAGTGGCGTTCTTTCAGTTTGCATGTCGCTTCAGTCCGGCAATAGATGAAACAAAGGACAGAAAGGTCAGTGTGGGAAGGCGAGTTACAACGGGAAGATGCGGGAGGCCTTGACGGAACGACGGTAAGTGTTCGGCCGAACGGTCGCCGAGTCTCCACTTGACCACGCCGATGCAAAGGAGACCATATCTGGAACACCGCATGCAATAGAAGGGATTAGATGAGGTGCATGTGAACAACAGCCTCACCTGGAAGGGCTATTGAAGTGTGAGGGAATGGGGTAGAGAGACATCCCATGGCCGTTTTAACCGCACTTCGCAAGAAAGGCCTTGGAGAGAGAGGTGAGGGCGAGCAGGAGGAGTGTTGGGGAAAAGAGAAAGACAGATAGGGAGTACAGTGATGAAAGGAAGAGATGGCGGAGAAGACGAAAGAAGAGATGGAGGGAGAGTTAAGTAACAAAGGGAGAGTGGGAACATGAAAAGAGAGCGGAGTTCAGATCGCGTTGGTTGGCAAAACGGAGCGATGGAAGGGTCAGATAGTTAGAAAGAAACGGAGGGATAAATGCAATGGGAGTGAGAAGGAGGGGGGGGGTTAGGAGAGAGAGGTTGACAGAGAGATGGCGGAGCAGAGAGGAAGAATAGAGATGATAGGAGAGAATGATAGTTCAGAGAGAGCGACAGCAGTAAGGATGGAGGGAGAGAGAAAGGGAGGAGGGAGAGAGAAAGGGAGGAGGGAGAGAGAAAGGGAGGAGGGAGAGAGAAATGGAGGAGGGAGAGAAAGGGAGGAGGGAGATGTGCCGCATCATTCGCTGTTTCATTTGGGTTTCGGAGAATTCTGAAGCCACAATGTTTCTGTTATCTGAGTGTCTTGAGTCTTTGGGTCGTTCCTCCTCAGAGGTGACGAAGGCAGAGAATGTTATTGTCCCGGCGCAAAATCAACCCACTGCAGGCAAGCAAGGAGTGAATGGTTACCGGCCTCGCCGGGAGTGTGGGGTGGGGTGGGGTTGCAGTCAGTTAAGCCGCGATCATATTGAGTGGTGAAGCAGAGTGGAGGGG
The DNA here is from genome assembly GCF_053455715.1 of Rhinoraja longicauda. Lineage (NCBI taxonomy): Eukaryota > Metazoa > Chordata > Chondrichthyes > Rajiformes > Arhynchobatidae > Rhinoraja > Rhinoraja longicauda. The sequence goes on from NW_027603090.1 coordinate 11,802, forward strand.
CCACTTTAGTGCGAGGTGATCTGTTGATCTAATCCCTCAACCTGTGGACAAATGTCGCCCAGTCCACCTTCAAACTGGGCACCAGAAGCCATGAGAGGGTCGCTGGAATTTGGGATTGCCTTAGTGAGTGAAACGGATTGAATGAAATCAGACAAACAACACGAGGCGGAGAGTTGGACCTGATGGAGTTTGAAGCAATATTCCCTTTGCTGGAACAATGCCGCTCCCAATTTCCATCCCTCAGTATCGCCACAATTCCCAGTCTTTGGAGTTTCTCAATCAATTCCCTGAATAAATCACGACCTGTCTCAGCAGGGATTTCATTTGGCTGATGTCATCTGTTTGCGAATAATTTCAAAATCTCTATTTTTGAACTCTGTTGAAACTTCGCTGTCCCGGTGGAGACGGAAAATGGTATAAAATCTCCGGGAATGTTCTGCCCCAGCATTTCATTCCGAGAGATTACCGGTAGCTCACGAGGACACGTTGCTGGGCAGAGAAAATGGGGGAAAAGCTTTGGGAATATTTCGACGTGCAGAAAATCTTGTACGTGATCATTGCTGCCGTTGGAGTCCCTGGTAAGTGAACAGAACAATTCAAGTTTTATAACTCCGTCCGCTAACCGGTGTTGACCCGATTCCGATCGTTTCACAAGCTTCCCAACTGATGATCGTTGTGCAAGGTTATGTGAGGTATATCAATCCTCTAAATTACATATTTTTGAATCAACGTTGTGACTTTTCTCATTTTCAGGCAGCCGAAACTAACCCTCTCTTTCTCCCACTGCCGGGACCCACTAGAATGTTGTTCTTGCCTTCAGTGGGACCTTGCCCAGAGTTGTCCCAGTGCTCGGGACAGGCAGCTCTCCGGGACGGTGTGACTGGGAAGGGGTTTACATTGTGAAGTTCACTGTGTCTGAGTTATTGATCAGAGTGAACACCCGCTCCTGTGGACACGTCTCGCTGTGGAGTCTGTCACAGTCGGATTCCTCCACCTGTTGGTCAATAATTGGATCGATCTCCTGAACCGGTGGCCGCGGATCTACCGGCGTGTGTTGTTACCGAACTGAGGAATGAATCCATTAACGGAGCCGCTCTGCTGCCGGATCCTAAGTTGTCCCTGCCTTCCCTCTGGAACACTCCTCGTCCCCATCAGATGCCGAGTTCCCAGAGCCCTGGTTAAACGCGGCCGGTCACGGTTAAGTCTGTGAAACCGGCCCCATCAGAGACTGTGAGCGGGGTTAACTGTAGACAGGACCATTCCGCCTATTGTAGCGGGCGGCTGCTCGTTCTCTCCCCGCCCTTTACCCCGACCGTCGCCTTATCTCCTCTCCCCTGAAGCAGGCAGGTCGGGCACAGTCGGAGCCGGGTCTGACATTGTTAAACCTGCAGCCTGCGCACCGACTCCAACACTCCTGATCTCCAGCTGAAAGTGGAGCCGGTGTTCAGCCCCGGAGACCGTGTTCAGTAATGCCCAGTGTCCGCTCCCCTTCTCTTTCCGCAGTGAATTTAGTGGCGATTGTGATCCTGTCCCGGGGAAAGTGCGGCCTCTCCACCTGCACCACTCGCTACCTGGTGGCCATGGCAGCGGCCGATCTACTCGCCCTGATCACCGAGGTCATTTTGTATAATATCCGATCCCATTACTTTTATTGGAGTTTCCTGTCCATCACCCCTGTGTGCCGTGTTATCGATGTACTGCAGTTTGCAGCTACAGACTGTTCTGTCTGGTTCACCGTCACTTTCACCTTTGATCGCTTTGTCGCCATTTGTTGCCAGAAGCTGAAAACTAAATATTGCACCGGGAAAACTGCGGCTGCGGTTCTCGCAACAGCCGGCGTTCTGCTGTGTCTGAAAAACGTTCCCCGCTACTTCACAAATGAATCCCATACAACCATCGACAATGTCCCGTGGGGCTGTGACCCCGGTGGACAGTTATTAAACTGACCCCGGGTGGGTGGCATTTGACTGGATCGACACGGTTTTAACTCCCGCTCCTCCCTTTCGCTGTGATCCTGCTGCTCAACGCTCTGACAGTCCGGCACATTTTAGTGGCCAGTCGGGTCCGTCCAGGGGCTGAGGGGTGAGAGCAAGGGGGAGAAGCGCAGTGACCCGGAGATGGAGAGCAGGAGGAGGTCTGTGGTTTTACTCTTCACCATCTCCGGCAGCTTCATCCTCCCTGTGGCTGACGCTGGTTGTAAACTTCGTCTATTATCAGATCACAGGGATTGGGAAATGATCGGAATGATTCCCAATATATCTTTAGCTACGTCGGGTATTTGCTGAGTAATCTCAACTGCTGCACCAACACATTTATTTACGCCGGTGACCCAGTCCAAGTTCAGGGAGCAGGTGAAGAGCGCGGTGAAATATCCGCTCACCTCAGCGCTGCGGCTCATTAATAAACCCGCGCCCTGAGCGCATCCCAGAGGGCGGCCGCAGTCTCTCCGCTCCGGGCTCCGGCTCCTCACATCACCGCCGCATCTTCCAGCTGTCAGTCCCGGGCGGATGATCCCATCGCCGGCCCCGCTCCGGGACCCCCCAGCCCCTCACATTCCACCCAATCGCCCCCTTGCTCAAAGATGCAGATTAAGCAGGAAAAATAACACCCATTGCCTGTCATATATATTGATCATTTTTAAAGACAGTCCCTGATCATTGAAGTGTTTATTTCAGTTCTACCCCTCATGCTCACCCCCCCCCCCTCCCACACTGGGGACCGGTCAGGGGTAGGGTGGGGTGGGCTCTCTCTCTCTCCTCTCTCTCTCCCTCTCCCCCTCTCTCTACCCCCGTCTTTCTCTCTCTCCCTCCCTCTCTCTCTCTCTCTCTCTCTCTCTCCTCTCTCCTCCTCTCTCTCTCTCTCTCTCTCTCTCTCTCTCTCTCTCTCTCTCTCTCTCTCTCTGCCTCTCTCTCTCTCGCTCTGCCTCTCTCTCTCTCTCTCTCTCTCTCTGCCTCTCTCTCTCTCTCCTCTCTCTCTCTTCTCTCTCTCTCTCTCTCTCTCTCTCTCTCTCCTCTTCTTCCTCCTATCTCTCTCACCCCTCTCTCTCTTCTCTCTCTCTCTCTCTCTCGTCTCTCTCTCTTCCTCTCTCTCTCTCTCATCTCTCTCATCTCTCTCTCTCTCTCTCTCTCTCTCTCTCTCTCTCTCTCTCTCTCTCTCTCTCTTCTCTCTTTCTCTCTCTCTTCCTCCTATCCTCCTATCTCTCTCACCCCTCTCCTCTCTTCTCCCTCCCTCTCTCTCTCTCTCCACCTTAATTTTCATAAATTTATAATAATAAACGATATTAATATTTGATACCCTGCCCCCCCATCCACTGTAACAAAATTAACAATATATTAAGCTAATATTTTGTTATCCCCTCTCCCTCCCTCCCCTCTCCCCTCTCCCCTCTCTCTCCTCTTTCTCTCCCCTCCACTTTATAAGAAAACATTAAAAAATATAAATTAAACTTAACTAATATTTGATACCCACCTCAAATATTAGGGGGGTATTAGGGGGAGCTCTTTCTCCCATGTCACTCTCCCTCTCCACCCTTTCTCTCTCTTTTCCCCCTTTCTCTCTCTCTCCCCCCTCTCTCAATCTTTCTCTCACCCTTACTCTCTCTCCTCCCCCTCTCTCTTTCCCCTTTTTCTCTCTCCCCTGTGTTATCACAGTCAGTGAAAAATGGCGAGCAGGAATTAATGCAGGAACTTTTTCAAATTGGAAAGAGAGCTGGAGAAATAGCAAATGGTGTTTCTTGCAGCACATTTCCCTCCATCCCCTTTCTCTCTCCCTCCATCCTTACTGCTGTCCTCTCTTTGAGCTGTGACTCTCTCTCCTATCCTCCCTATTCTCTCTCTCTCTCTGTGACCTTTCACCCCTTACCCCCTCCCTCCCCTCTCACTCTCACTCCATCTCACTCTCACTCCATCTCTCCTCAGTCTCTCTCTATCTATCTGGGCGGCTCGATTGTAATCATGTAGAGTAATGGCGACATCAAGTGGACGTCAAGGGAACTGCAAACAAGCGTGGCCTCCCTCACCAACGCCTTGTAAACTGTGATCTAACGCCCCAACATCTGCACTTAATACCGTAACAAATGAAAGACATCGTGCCCAAACTTCACAGATATCCATCCAAAATGCCGCACGCTATTCCATCGCCCACTTCCCCAGCCGATCAGAATCCCAACCTCATTCTTAATATGCATCTTGGCAATCTACCACTCCCACCTGCCTTAAATTGTATTTGTAAAGTTAGTAATCATTCCTTGCACCATCTGAATCAATTCGTTGATATAGATAACAGACAGCATTGTTCCACCGCTGTGTATGTCAATAGTCACGGACCTGCAGGTCATAAAGTTCACGTTCATGTGGAATGGTTAATTCAGTTTCTAGATTCCATGAATCTCTCGTGACCTGCTGTGTGTTCAATGTAAACCAGCATCTCCTGTTCATTGTAACTACATTCTTTTATCTCCATGGTGCGGAACAGAATATAAATGTTGAGCAGGGACGTGCTATATTTCAAGCGACAGAAATCAATAAATCACAACTAAACCACGAATTAGACGTTATATGGAAAATGCATATTTCAGGATCTTTGGGTTGTCACGTCTTTCATGTCATTGGAGCTCTCTCCCTTAACTCAAGCCCAATGCAACCGCAGTAGCAGCTTCAACCTGAAGACATCAACATCTTAGCAAAGCTGCAGGAAGCAGTTTCATTTGGATGAATTAATTGGCTGAAAGTGCCGTTGATATCCTGGTACGTTTCTGCATTCTGGTTGTAAATATAAAATGTGCATTTTGCAGATCCATTCACTGCAGCCTATTTGTGAGATTTCGATAAACTATCTGAGATCTTCACACGCTTGTAACATGTAGCACGGACCTGAGTTCGATATTGCTTCTTGCAATCCGTAACCACTTGATCACACTTTACACTTTCTCATTGGTTTCCTTTAGTGAAACTGGCCTTTCACTGTCGGTTGTGGTCAGAATGGGGGGTTTGGAGCGTAGCCTTCAGATCCCAGTATCTACTGATTGGAAGCAACTCCGGACAATGAGGCAAGTTATACCAGTTGTCCCTCTGTTCTGTGGATGGGATGGATGGATGTTAGCACTGTCCCCCCTCCTCCCTCTCCCTCTCCCTCTCCCTCTCCCTCACCCTCTCCTCTCCCCTCTCCCTCTCCCCCTCCCTCTCTCCCTCTCCCTCTCCCTCCCTCTCTCTCTCTCTCTCTCTCTCTCTCTCTCTCCCTCTCTCTCTCTCTCTCTCTCTCTCTCTCTCTCTCTCTCTCTCTCTCTCTCTCTCCCTCCCCTCCCTCCCTCCCTCCCTCCCTCCCTCCCTCCCTCCCTCTCTCTCCCTCCCTCCCTCCCTCCCTCCCTCCCTCCCTCCCTCCTCCCCTCCCTCCCTCTCTCTCTCTCTCCCTCCCTCCCTCCCTCCCTCCCTCCCTCCCATCCCTCCCTCCTTCCCTTCCTTCCTCCCTCCCTCCCTCTCCCTCCCTCCCTCCCTCTCTCTCCCTCCCTCCCTCCCTCCCTCTCTCCTCCATCCCTCCCTCCCTCCCTCCCTCCCTCCCTCTCTCTCTATCCCTCCCTCCCTCCCTCCCTCTCCCTCCCTCCCTCCCCTCTTCCCCTCCCTCCCTCTCTCCCTTCCTCCCTCCCTCTCTCCCTCCGTCCCTCCTCTCCCTCCCTCCTCCCTTTCTCAAACTCTCCAAAACTATATATTAAAAAACTATCTCACTTTATTCCAGAGCTCAGGGCTACACAGTAGAAGCAATGATCACATTGGAGTGACCAGACATGAAGGCAGCTTCGGCCCTTGTTTTACATTCACACCTCCAACCATGTCCACAATAGAGGCGATGGATGATCACAGCTTGCAACCGGCTACATTCCCTGTAGTCAGGTATCTTTGCAAACAACATCCCTTGCCTTTTGCAGTATATTCCTTTGGCCACATTTTCTTCAGTCATGGCCTCCCATCATATTTTGCCCCCATGTGGCTCCGAGAATGTGTACTGCAAAAGCCAGCGCAGACAGACAGACGAGTTGTTTGCAAAGATACCTGAGGACAGGGAATGTGGCTAGTTTTAAATCTGTGACAGAGAGTTTGAATCTGGCTATTGAACCTCTGGCAGAACTAATAAGATCAGATTCAGACATTAAAGGATTTAAAGTTAATCAGGAAGATCACAAAATTACTTTATTTGCAGATGATGTCTTAATTTGTCTTACTAGACCATTGGAATCCTTAAGAAAATTATATTTCAGATTGGAAGAATACGGGAAAGTATCAGGATATAAATTAATAAAGATAAAACTGAAATAAGATCCTCTTTTGAAGGCAATTATAACCAATGTAAAAGAGAAAGTTCAGTTTAAATGGCAAAAAGAAGGCATTAAGTAACTTAGGAGTTTAAAGTAGATAATAAGTTGTATAAATTAAATTATAAACCACTAATAAAAAAAATAGATGAGGACCTGAAGAAATGGATGAATCTTCCAATTACATTGCTAGGGAGAGTGAACTGTATTAAGATGAATATTTTTCCGAGGATAAAGTATTTATTCCAAACACTGCCTATACCTTTGCTAAATAATTTTTTTCAAAGAATTGAACAAAATTGTGAGGAATTTCTTTGGAAAGGTAAAATGCCAAGAGTGTCTCTGGAAAAATTAACATGGAAATTTGAATTAGGTGGAATGCAATTACCAATTTTAAAAATTATTATCTGGCAGCACAAATGAGTTTATTTCATCCTTTTATCAAGAGGGTGGAAAAACAGCATGGGTTAAAATTGAAATGGATAAAATAAAAGAGTTATGTCCGGAAGAATTTATATATAAATGGGAAGCGAAGCTATTAGTTAAGGATAACAGAGTCACCTTTGCTAAAACATTTAATTAATACATTGTTGAAAACAGTTAAAATTATGATAAAAGATTTGTTTAAACAGCTAAAACTCCATTAGTAAAAAATGGATTATTGCCGTTTGCTTGGAATAATCAAATACTACAAGTCTGGAACAGAAGGGTATTATAGAATATAGGAGATTGCTATGAAGGAAATAACTTTTTGACATTTTCTCAATTGAGAAATAAATATCAAATTCCAGGGACTAGTATTTTTTTCTATTATCAATTACAAATCTTTTTTAAGGGAAAGTTAGGTAATTCAATGTCTCTATTTCAGATTAAGGAATTGAAACCCTGATTCAGGGCAAGGGAATAAAAAAATGTATATCATCAAATGTATAAATTATTACAAAAATCTAGTCCAAAGATAGGAATTCAAAAATCAAGACAAAGATGGGAAACAGATCTTAATATTATCATTGATGAACCAAGTTGGGAAAGACTGTGTTTAGATAGTATGAAAAATACTATTAATGTGAGATATAGTTTAGTACAATATAATTTTTACATCAACCTATATTTAACCCCGAAAAAATTAAACAATTTAAAACCAAACTCATCTGAAATTTGTTTTAGATGCAACCAAGACGTGGGTACTTTTTACACTCCACATGGGCACGTCAGAAGTCAACTCCTTTTTGAAAGACCTAAAAAGAAATTTGGAACAATTGATGAATAAGATCATACCAATGGATTCAAGGTTGTTTTTATTGGGAGATACAAAAGGAATATTACCAAAGCTAATTTTAGATTAAACATCAGGAAAGATTTCTCAAAATAGCAATAGCAGTAGCAAAAAAAATGTGTAGCGGTCACTTGAAAGATCAAAATGAAATAAGATTTGAAAGATGGTATGCAGAAATGTGTAGTTGTATCCCATTAGAAAAAGCTACGTATAATCTGAGAAATGGATATGACTTCTTCTTGAAGGTGTGGACCCATTCATTTTAAAGCTAGGATTAAGAATTGGAAATATTTAAATTCAGGATTGTTTTGATACCTTTAATAAGAATTTAATAGAAATTACCCGGAAGTGTCTCATTCTGGACTCCAGGTTTCTTTCTTTCTCTCTTTCTTTTTCTTTTTCTTTTCCTTCTTTTTTAACTGGGCGGGTGGGGGGAAGAAGGGGGGTGGGAGGGGAGATAATACAGAACTATACATGTATAATCGAACACTGAAAAAGTCTGGTCTACCCCAACAGCTGCTGACGACCTTCGTACCGCTGCACCATAGAGAGCATCCTAACCATGGCATCCCTGTGTGGTACCTCAGCTGCACGGAGGCAGAAAGGAAAGCTCTACAGCGGGTAGTCCATTGAGCTCAGAGGGCCATCGGAACACAGGCTACCAGACTTGGAGGGCATCTACAACAAACGATGCCTCAGAAAAGCCACCAGCATCCACAAAGACTCTTCACACCCCCTGCAACAGTCTGTTCGAACTCGTTCCATCGGGCAGACGATACAAGGCCTTCTACGCCCGCACCTCCAGACTCAGGAACAGCTTCATCCCCAGGGCCATAGCTGCTATGAACTGGTCCTGCTGAGCCGGATGGCCACAACGCATAGATCAACTTGCACTTTACCCCTGTCCAAAACTGTTGCAACTGTTTTGTTTCGTTGGGTTGCTGCTGTCTAAATTACCTAAATTATTGCATCGTATGGGAGGCGCATTCCCAATCTCGTTGTACCCCTGGGTACAATGACAATAAAGATATATTGTATTGTATTGTATTGTATAATGTAGTTATTATTGCTTACTATGAAATGTAACTTGTATGAGTTCTGTTAAAACTTAAATAAAATTTATTAAAAAAATAATAAAAAAGAGAGTTTGAATCTGTGGGATTCTCTGCCTCAGAGGGCAGTGGAGGCCAATTCTCTGAATACATTCAAGAGAGAGCTAGATAGAACTCTTAAGGATAGCGGAGTCAGGGGGTAGGGGGAGAAGGCAGGAACGGGGTACTGATTGAGAATGATCAGCCATGATCACATTGAATGGCGGTGCGTACAGGCTCGAAGGGCCGAATGGCCTCCTCCTGCACCTATTGTCTATTGAACATACAGAATAGTGAAAGGCTTGGATAGAGAGGATGTGGAGAGGATGTTTCCACTAGTGGGAGAGTCTAGAGACTAGTCATAGCCTCAGAATTAAAGGACAGAGAGTCCTTTAGGAAGGAGATGAGGAGAGATTTCTTTAGTCAGAGGGTGGTGAATCTGTGGGATTCTTTGCCACGGAAGGCTGTGGAGGGCAAGTCGGTGGATATTTGTAAGGCAGAGATAGATAGATTCTGAATTAGTACAGGTGTCAGAGGTTATGGGAGAAGGCAGGAGAATGGGGTTGGGAGAGAGAGATAGGTCAGCCATGATTGAATGGCAGAGTAGACCTGATGGGCCGAATGGCCAATTCTACTCCTAATCATGACAACGGCGAGCCGAGGCCTAGCTGGTGGAGTTGGTGACGAGCTTGGTGCGGGGATGAAGCGTGTTTGAAGGCAGAGCTAGAGTCAATGAGTAGCATCCTCGCGTACGTGCCCTTGTCTCTCCATGTGATTCAGGTAAAGTGCGAAGAGCAGAGAGATGGCATCTCTCTGTGGATGTGTTTGCACATTGACGCGAGTCCAGTGAGTCAGTCATGCTGGATTTGATGTGTGACGAGGGCCAGCCTTTCAAAGCACTCTGGATAAATGTGAGGTTGTCCACTTTGGTGGCAAGAACGGGAAAGCAGACTATTATCTGAATGGTGGCCGATTAGGAGAAGGGGAGACGCAACGAGACCTGGGTGTCGTGGTGCACCAGTCATTGAAAGTAGTGCATGCAGGTGCAGCGGGCAGTGGAGAAAGCCAATGGTAAGTTGGCATTCATAGGGAGGGGGGATTTGAGTATAGGAGCAGGGAGGTTCTGCTGGCAGTTGCACAGGGCATTGGTGAGACCGCACCTGGAGTATTGCGTACCGTTTTGGTCTCCTAGTTTGAGTTTAGAGCAAAGGGGTCCTTCTGCAGTCGTACAGGGCCCTGGTGAGGACCGCACCTGGAGTATT
>NW_027603091.1:0-21714 GCF_053455715.1 Rhinoraja longicauda
TGGACCGTCCGGTGCGGCTGCAACCACAACAACCTGACTACGGGCAAGGACAGCGGGAGAAGGGAAAGACATTGTGGCCTTCCATCACAGTGAGGAGAGAGAGGACTGGAGGAGGAGACTCACTGTGATGGATGTTTCTTTGATGGATGTTTCTTTTTTGTGTGTTTTTGGGGGTTGGGTAATTTGAATGCCTATTTAATGCTTTTATTGTTGGACTGTGTTTTGTGTGTTTTTGGGGTTGGGTAATTTGAATGCCTATTTAATGCTTTTATTGTTGGACTGTGTTTGGGGGTTTTTGGGGTTGGGTAATTTGAATGCCTATTTAATGCTTTTATTGTTGGACTGTGTTTTGGGGGTTTTGGGGTTGGGTAATTTGAATGCCTATTTAATGCTTTTATTGTTGGACTGTGTTTTGGGGTTCGGGTAATTTGAATGCCTATTTAATGCTTTTATTGTTGGACTGTGTTTTGGGGGTTTTTTGGGGTTGTGTAATTTTAATGCTTATTTAATGCTTTTATTGTTGGACTGTGGGTGACTGAATTTCGTCCATATTGGATGACAAATAAAGCTATCTTGAATCTTGAAGCTTGAATCTCTTGAAAAGCCAGCGCAGACAGACAGACGAGTTGTTTGCAAAGATACCTGAGGACAGGGAATGTAGCTAGTTTTAAATCTGTGACAGAGAGTTTGAATCTGGCTATTGAACCTCTGGCAGAACTAATAAAATCAGATTCAGACATTAAAGGATTTAAAGTTAATCAGGAAGATCACAAAATTACTTTATTTGCAGATGATGTCTTAATTTGTCTTACTAGACCATTGGAATCCTTAAGAAAATTATATTTCGGACTGGAAGAATACGGGAAAGTATCAGGATATAAAATTAATAAAGATAAAACTGAAATAATGCCTCTTTTTGAAGGCAATTATAACCAATGTAAAAGAGAAAGTCAGTTTAAATGGCAAAAAGAAGGCATTAAGTACTTAGGAGTTAAAGTAGATAATAAGTTAAATAATTTGTATAAATTAAATTATAAACCACTAATAAAAAAAATAGATGAGGACCTGAAGAAATGGATGAATCTTCCAATTACATTGCTAGGGAGAGTGAACTGTATTAAGATGAATATTTTTCCGAGGATACAGTATTTATTCCAAACACTGCCTATACCTTTGCCAAATAATTTTTTTCAAGAATTGAACAAAATTGTGAGGAATTTTCTTTGGAAAGGTAAAATGCCAAGAGTGTCTCTGGAAAAATTAACATGGAAATTTGAATTAGGTGGACTGCAATACCAAATTTTAAAAATTATTATCTGGCAGCACAAATGGAAGTTGAGTTGAGCATAGGAGTTGAGTATAGGAGCAAAGATGTCCTTCTGCAGTTGTACAGGGCCCTAGTGAGACCGCACCTGGAGTACTCTGTGCAGTTTTGGTCTCCAAATTTGAGGAAGGATATTCCTGCTATTGAGGGCGTGCAGCGTAGGTTCACCAGGTTAATTCCCGGAATGGCGGGACTGTCGTATGTTGAAAGACTGGAGCAAATAGGCTTGTATACACTGTATAAACGTATAAGATTATTAAGGGGTTGGACACGTTAGAGGCAGGAAACATGTTCCCAATGTTGGGGGAGTCCAAAACAAGGGGCCACACAGTTTAAGAATAAGGGGTAGGCCATTTAGAACGGAGATGGGGAAAAACTTTTCCAGTCAGAGAGTTGTGAATCTGTGGAACTCTCTGCCTCAGAAGGCAGTGGAGGCCAATTCTCCAGATGCATTCAAGAGAAAGAGTTAGATAGAGCTCTTAAGGATAGCGGAATCAGGGGATATGGGGAGAAGGCAGGAACGGGGTACTGATTGAGAACGATCAGCTGCGATCACATTGAATGGCGGTGCGTACAGGATCGAAGGGCCGAATGGCCTCCTCCTGCACCTATTGTGAGAGAGAGGAGGGGGAGAGAGAGAGGGAAGGGGAGCTAGCAATCAAGGACAAACATTGACACAAAGAAACAGCGAGCAAATGTGGCGGCATTTCGTTGAAAAAACTGAGCACATGTGGCGGCCATTTTGTTGAAATAAACAGTGAGCACATGTGGCCCTTCATAAGCCCACAACTTCCCCAAGGCTCAGCGATCCCACCAATTATCAATTAGCAGCCCGCCCGACGGCGACATTGTCCACACCCAGTCTCCACCTCTTGCTATTAAAAGATATTTTATAAATTAAAGCTCGTAGCTTTTTGAGGTATAAAATATCTTTTTAATAACAAGATTAAATAGCTCTCCCCTTTCTCTTTCCCCTTCCTCTCTCTCCCCCTCCTCTCTCTCCCCCTCCTCTCTCTTCCCCTCCTCTCTCCCTCCCTCATTCCATCCCTCCCTCTCTCTCTCCCTCCCTCTCTCCCCCAAACATAAAACTATGAGCTTTAATTTATAAAATATCTTTTAATAGCAAGAGGTGGATAGCCATCATGCCCCATCTACACTAGTCCCACCCGCCCACACTGACCAACATGCCCCATCTACACTAGTTCCACCCGCCCACACCGTCCATCATGCCCCATCTACACTAGTCCCACCTGCCCACACTGACCAACATGCCCCATCTACACTTGTTCCACCTGCCCACACCGTCCATCATGCCCATCTACACTAGTCCCACCTGCCCACACAGACCAACATGCCCCATCTACACTAGTCCCACCCGCCCACACCGTCCATCATGCCCATCTACACTAGTCCCACCTGCCCACACAGACCAACATGCCCCATCTACACTAATCCCACCTGTCCACACTGACCAACATGCCCCATCTACACTAGTCCCACCTGCCCACACCGACCAACATGCCCCATCTACACTAGTCCCACCCGCCCACACTGACCAACATGCCCCATCTACACTAGTCCCACCTGCCCACACGGACCAACATGCCCATCTACACTAGTCCCACCTGCCCACACCGTCAAACATGCCCCATCTACACTAGTCCCACCTGCCCACACCGGCCAACATGCCCCATCTACACTAGTCCCACCCGCCCACACAGACCAACATGTGCTAGGAGGATGCTAGGAGGCTGTAGAGTGACTTGGATAGATTAGGCGAGTGGGCAAATGCATGGCAGATGCAATATAATGTGGATAAATGTGATCTTATCCATTTTGGCGGCAAGAACAGGAAAGCAGAGTATTACCTGAATGGTGACCGATTGGGAGAAGGGGAGATGCAACGTGACCTGGGTGTCATGGTGCACCAGTCATTGAAAGCAAGCATGCAGGTGCAGCAGGCAGTGAAGAAAGCGAATGGTATGTTGGCATTCATAGCAAGAGGATTTGAGTATAGGAGCAGGGAGGTTCTGCTGCAGTTGTACAAGGTTTTGGTGAGACCGCACCTGGAGTATTGTGTGCAATTTTGGTCTCCTAACCTGAGGAAAGACTTTCTTGCCTTAGAGGGAGTACAGAGAAGGTTCACCAGATTGATCCCTGGGATGGTGGGACTTTCATATGAGGAAAGACTGGATAGACTGGGCTTATACTCGCTGGAATTTAGAAGACTGAGGGGGGATCTTATAGAAACATATAAAATTCTGAAGGGGTTGGAGAGGCTAGATGCGGGAAGATTGTTCCCGATGTTGGGGGAGTCCAGAACCAGGGGTCACAGCTTAAGGATAAGGGGGAAGTCTTTTAGGACCGAGATGAGAAAACATTTCTTCACACAGACAGTGGTGAGTCTGTGGAATTCTCTGCCACAGAAGGTAGTTGAGGCCAGTTCATTGGCTATATTTAAGAGTTAGATGAGGCCCTTTTTGCTAAAGGGATCAGGGGGTATGGAGAGAAGGCAGGTACGGGATACTGAGCTGGATGATCAGCCATGATCATATTGAATGGCGGTGCAGGCTCGAAGGGCCGAATGGCCTACTCCTGCACTTATTTTCTATGTTTCTAACATGCCCCATCTACACTAGTCCCACCTGCCCACACCGCCCAACATGCCCCATCTACACTAGTCCCACCTGCCCACACCGCCCAACATGCCCCATCTACACAAGTCCCACCTGCCCACACCGGCCAACATGCCCCATCTACACTAGTCCCACCTTCCCACACCGGCCAACATGCCCCATCTACACTAGTCCCACCTGCCCACACAGACCAACATGCCCCATCTACACTAGTCCCACCTGCCCACACCGACCAACATGCCCCATCTACACTAGTCCCACCTGCCCACACCGATCGACATGCCCCATCTACACTAGTCCCACCTGCCCACACCGAACAACATGCCCCATCTACACTAGTCCCACCTGCCCATACCGACCAACATGCCCCATCTACACTAGTCCCACCTGCCCACACCGGCCAACATGCCCCATCTACACTAGTCCCAACCGCCCACACAGACCAACATGCCCCATCTACACTAGTCCCACCTGCCCACACCAGCCATCATGCCCCATCTACACTAGTCCCACCCACCCACACAGACCAACATGACCCATCTACACTAGTCCCACCTGCCCACACCGGCCAACATGCCCCATCTACACTAGTCCCACCTGCCCACACCGGCCAACATGCCCCATCTACACTAGTCCCACCTGCCCACACAGACCAACATGCCCCATCTACACTAGTCCCACCTGCCCACACCGACCAACATGCCCCATCTACACTAGTCCCACCCGCCCACACCGACCAACATGCCCCATCTACACTAGTCCCACCCGCCCACACCGCCCAACGTGCCCCATCTACACTAGTCCCACCTGCCCACACCGACCAACATGCCCCATCTACACTAGTCCCACCTGCCCACACCGACCAACATGCCCCATCTACACTAGTCCCACCTGCCCACACCGACCAACATGCCCCATCTACACTAGTCCCACATGCCCACACCGGCCAACATGCCCCATCTACACTAGTCCCACCTGCCCACACCGACCAACTTGCCCCATCTACACTAGTCCCACCTGCCCACACCGCCCAACGTGCCCCATCTACACTAGTCCCACCTGCCCACACCAGCCATCATGCCCCATCTACACTAGTCCCACCCGCCCACACAGACCAACATGACCCATCTACACTAGTCCCACCTGCCCACACCGGCCAACATGCCCCATCTATACTAGTCCCACCTGCCCACACCGACCAACATGCCCCATCTACACTAGTCCCACCCGCCCACACTGACCAACATGCCCCATCTACACAAGTCCCACCTGCCCACACCGGCCAACATGCCCCATCTACACTAGTCCCACCTGCCCACACCGCCCAACGTGCCCCATCTACACTAGTCCCACCTGCCCACACCAGCCATCATGCCCCATCTACACTAGTCCCACCCGCCCACACAGACCAACATGACCCATCTACACTAGTCCCACCTGCCCACACCGGCCAACATGCCCCATCTACACTAGTCCCCACCTGCCCACACCGACCAACATGCCCCATCTACACTAGTCCCACCTGCCCACACCGGCCAACATGCCCCATCTACACTAGTCCCACCCGCCCACACCGACCAACATGCCCCATCTACACTAGTCCCACCCGCCCACACCGCCCAACGTGCCTCATCTACACTAGTCCCACCTGCCCACAACGACCAACATGCCCCATCTACACTAGTCCCACCTGCCCACACCGACCAACATGCCCCATCTACACTAGTCCCACCTGCCCACACCGACCAACATGCCCCATCTACACTAGTCCCACCTGCCCACACCGGCCAACATGCCCCATCTACACTAGTCCCACCTGCCCACACCTACCAACTTGCCCCATCTACACTAGTCCCACCTGCCCACACCGCCCAACGTGCCCCATCTACACTAGTCCCACCTGCCCACACCAGCCATCATGCCCCATCTACACTAGTCCCACCCGCCCACACAGACCAACATGACCCATCTACACTAGTCCCACCTGCCCACACCAGCCAACATGCCCCATCTACACTAGTCCCACCTGCCCACACCGACCAACATGCCCCATCTACACTAGTCCCACCCGCCCACACTGACCAACATGCCCCATCTACACTAGTCCCACCTGCCCACACCGGCCAACATGCCTGTTTATAATTTAAAGCTCGCAGTTTTTTGATAAATTTATAAATTAAAGCTCGTAGCTTTTTGATAAATTTAAAAATTAAAGCTCGCAGCTTTTTGGTAAATTTATAAATTAAAGCTCGTAGCTTTTTGAGTTTGTTTGTGTGTGTGTGAATCTCTCTCTCTCTCTCTCTCCTCTCTCTCCCCTTCCCTCTCTCTCTCCCCCTCCTCTCTCTCCACCTCTTGCTATTAAAAGATATTTTATTAATGAAAGCTCGTAGCTTTTTGATAAACTAAAAAAATTAAAGCTCGTAGCTTTTTGATAAATTTATAAATTAAAGGTCGCAGCTTTTCGATAACTTGATAAATTAAAGCTAGTATCTTTTTGATAAATTTATAAATTTGAAGCTCGTAGCTGTTTGTAAAATTTAAAAATTAAAGCTCGTAGCTTTTTGATAAATTTATAAATTAAAGCTCGTAGCTTTTTGATAAATTTATTTTATTTGATAAATTCCACTGGAATTCTCTGCCAGTGGAACTCTCTGCCATAGAAGGTAGTTGAGGCCAGTTCATTGGCTATATTTAAGAGGGAGTTAGATGTGGCCCTTGTGGCTAAAGGGATCAGGGGGTATGGAGAGAAGGCAGGTACAGAATACTGAGCTGGATGATCAGCCATGATCATATTGAATGGCGGTGCGTACAGGCTCGAAGGGCCGAATGGCCTACTCCTGCACCTATTTTCTATGTTTCTGTTTCTATAAATGAAAGCTCGTAGATTTTTGAGTTTGTTTGTACGTGGGTGAATCTCTCTCTCTCCCCCTCTCTCTCCCTCCCTCCCACTCTCTCTCTCCCTCCCTCCCTCCCTCCCTCCCTCCCTCCCTCCCTCCCTCCCTCCCTCCCTCCCTCCCTCCCTCCCTCCCTTTCTCAAACTCTCCAAAACTATATATTTTTAAAAAATCTCCACTTTATTCCAGAGCTCAGGGCTACACAATAGAAGCGATTATCACATTGGAGTAACCAGACATGAAGGCAGCTTCGGCCCTTGTTTTACATTCACACCTCCGAGAATGTGTACTGCAAAAGCCAGCGCAGACAGACAGACGAGTTGTTTGCAAAGATACATGAGGACAGGGAATGTGGCTAGTTTTAAATCTGGGACAGAGAGTTTGAATCTGGCTATTGAACCTCTGGCAGAACTAATGAGATCAGATTCAGACATTAAAGGATTTAAAGTTAATCAGGAAGATCACAAAATTACTTTATTTGCAGATGATGTCTTAATTTGTCTTACTAGACCATTGGAATCCTTAAGAAAATTATATTTCAGATTGGAAGAATACGGGAAAGTATCAGGATATAAAATTAATAAAGATAAAACTGAAATAATGCCTCTTTTTTAAGGCAATTATGACCAATGTAAAAGAGAAAGTCAGTTTAAATGGCAAAAAGAAGGCATTAAGTACTTAGGAGTTAAAGTAGATAATAAGTTAAATAATTTGTATAAATTTAATTATAAACCATTAATAAAAAAAATAGATGAGGACCTGAAGAAATGGATGAATCTTCCAATTACATTGCTAGGGAGAGTGAACTGTATTAAGATGAATATTTTTCCGAGGATACAGTATTTATTCCAAACACTGCCTATACCTTTGCCAAATAAATTTTTTCAAGAATTGAACAAAATTGTGAGGAATTTTCTCTGGAAAGGTAAAATGCCAAGAGTGTCTCTGGAAAAATTAACATGGAAATTTGAATTAGGTGGACTTCAATTACCAAATTTTAAAAATGATTATCTGGCAGCACAAATGAGTTTTATTTCATCCTTTTATCAAGAGGGTGGAAAAACAGCATGGGTTAAAATTGAAATGGATAAAATAAAAGAGTTATGTCCAGAAGAATTTATATATAAATGGGAAGCAAAGCTATTAGTTAAGGATAAAGAGTCACCTTTGCTAAAACATTTAATTAATACATTGTTGAAAACAGTTAAAGTTAATGATAAAAGATTTGTTTTAACAGCTAAAACTCCATTAGTAAAAAATGGATTATTGCCGTTTGCTTGGAATAATCAAATACTACAAGTCTGGGAACAGAAGGGTATTAAACATATAGGAGATTGCTATGAAGGAAATAACTTTTTGACATTTTCTCAATTGAGAAATAAATATCAAATTCCAGGGAATAGTATTTTTTTCTATTATCAATTACAATCTTTTTTAAGGGAAAAGTTAGGTAATTCAATGTCTCTATTTCAGATTAAAGGAATTGAATCCTTGATTCAGGGCAAGGGAATAAAAAAAATTATATCATCAATGTATAAATTATTACAAAAATCTAGTCCAAAGATAGGAATTCAAAAATCAAGACAAAGATGGGAAACAGATCTTAATATTATCATTATGATGTACAGGTATGTAGGTTAATTGGCTGGGTAAATGTAAAAATTGTAAAAATTGTCCCTAGTGGGTGTAGGATAGTGTTAATGTACGGGGATCGCTGGGCGGCACGGACTTGGAGGGCCGAAAAAGGCCTGTTTCCGGCTGTATATATATGATGATATGATATGATTGATGAACCAAGTTGGGAAAGACTGTGTTCAGATAGTATGAAAAATACTATTAATGTGAGATATAGTTTAGTACAATATAATTTTTTACATCAACTATATTTAACCCCAGAAAAAAATTAAACAATTTAAAACCACTTGGAAAGATCAAAATGAAATAAGATTTGAAAGATGGTATGTAGAAATGTGTAGTTGTATCCCATTAGAAAAAGCTACGTATAATCTGAGAAATGGATATGACTTCTTCTTGAAGGTGTGGAATCCATTCATTTTAAAGCTAGGATTAAGAATTGGAAATATTTAAATTCAGGATTGTTTTGATACCTTTAATAAAAATTTAATAAGAAATTACCCGGAAGTGTCTCATTCTGGACTCCAGGTTTCTTTCATTCTCTTTTTCTTTTTCTTTTTCCTTCTTTTTAACTGGGGGGGTGGGAGGGGAGATAATACAGAACAATACATGTATAATCGAACACCGAAAAAGTCTGGTCTACCCCAACAGCTGCTGACGACCTTCTACCGCTGCACCATAGAGAGCATCCTAACGCATGGCATCCCTGTGTGGTACCTCAGCTGCACGGAGGCAGAAAGGAAAGCTCTACAGCGGGTAGTCCATAGAGCTCAGAGGACCATCGTAACACAGCTACCAGACTTGGAGGGCATCTACAACACACGATGCCTCAGAAAAGCCACCAGCATCCACAAAGACTCTTCACACCCCTGCAACAGTCTGTTCGAACTCCTTCCATCGGGCAGACGATACAAGGCCTTCTATGCCCGCACCTCCAGACTCAGGAACAGCTTCATCCCCAGGGCCATAGCTGCTATGAACCGGTCCTGCTGAGCCGGATGGCCACAACGCATCGATCAACTTGCACTTTACCCTGTCCAAAACTGTTACAACTGTTTTGTTTCGTTGGGTTGCTGCTGTCGAAATTACCTAAATTATTGCATCGTATGGGAGGCGCATTCCCAATCTCGTTGTACCCCTGGGTACAATGACAATAAAGATATATTGTATTGTATTGTATAATGTAGTTATTATTGCTTACTATGAAATGTAACTTGTATGAGTTCTGTTAAAACTTAAATAAAATTTATTAAAAAAATACATAAAAAGAGAGTTTGAATCTGTGGGATTCTCTGCCTCAGAGGGCAGTGGAGGCCAATTCTCTGAATACATTCAAGAGAGAGCTAGATAGAGCTCTTAAGGATAGCGGAGTCAGGGGGTATGGGGAGAAGGCAGGAACGGGGTACTGATTGAGAATGATCAGCCATGATCACATTGAATGGCGGTGCGTACAGGCTCGAAGGGCCGAATGGCCTCCTCCTGCACCTATTGTCTATTGAAACATACAGAATAGTGAAAGGCTTGAATAGAGTGGATGTGGAGAGGATGTTTCCACTGGTGGGAGAGTCTAGGACTAGTCATAGCCTCAGAATTAAAGGACAGAGAGTCCTTTAGGAAGGAGATGAGGAGAGATTTCTTTAGTCAGACGGTGGTGAAGCTGTGGGATTCTTTGCCACAGAAGGCTGTGGAGGGCAAGTCGGTGGATATTTGTAAGGCAGAGATAGATAGATTCTGAATTAGTACAGGTGTCAGAGGTTATGGGGAGAAGGCAGGAGAATAGGGTTGGGAGAGAGAGATCGGTCAGCCATGATTGAATGGCAGAGTAGACCTGATGGGCCGAATGGCCCAATTCTACTCCTATCATGATAACGGCGAGCCGAGGCCTAGCTGGTGGAATTTGGTGACGAGCTTGGTGGGGGATGAGCGTGTTTGAAGGCAGAGCTAGAGTCAATGAGTAGCATCCTCGCGTACGTGCCCTGTCTCTCCAGGTGAGTCAGGACAGTGCAAAGAGCCAGAGAGATGGCGTCCTCTGTGGATGTGTTTGCACATTGACACAAGTCCAGTGAGTCAGTGATGCTGGATTTGATGTGTGAGAGGGCCAGCCTTTCAAAGCACTTCTGGATAAATGTGTGGTTGTCCACTTTGGTGGCAAGAACGGGAAAGCAGACTATTATCTGAATGGTGGCCGATTAGGAGAAGGGGAGATGCAACGAGACCTGGGTGTCGTGGTGCACCAGTCATTGAAAGTAGGCATGCAGGTGCAGCGGGCAGTGGAGAAAGCCAATGGTATGTTGGCATTCATAGGGAGGGGATTTGAGTATAGGAGCAGGGAGGTTCTGCTGCAGTTGCACAGGGCATTGGTGAGACCGCACCTGGAGTATTGCGTACCGTTTTGGTCTCCTAGTTTGAGTTTAGGAGCAAAGGGGTCCTTCTGCAGTCGTACAGGGCCCTGGTGAGACCGCAACTGGAGTATTGCGTACAGTTTTGGTCTCCTAACCTGAGGAAAGACATTCTTGCCATAGAGGGAGTACAGAGAAGGTTCACCAGATTGATTCCTGGGATGGCAGGACTTTCATATGAAGATAGACTGGATAGACTCGGCTTGTACTCGCTGGAATTTAGAAGATTGAGGGGAGAAACGTACAAAATTCTTAAGGGGTCGGACAGGCGAGATGCGGGAAGATTGTTCCCGATGTTGGGGAAGTCCAGAACCAGGGGTCACAGTTTAAGGATAAAGGGGAAGTCTTTTAGGACCGAGATGAGGACTATTTTTTTTCACACAGAGAGTGCGTACTGATTGAGAACGATCAGCCGCGATCACATTGAATGGCGGTGCGTACAGGCTCGAAGGGCCGAATGGCCTCCTCCTGCACCTATTGTGAGAGAGAGGAGGACGAGAGAGAGAGGGAAGGGGAGCTAGCAAGCAAGGACAAACATTGACACAAAGAAACAGTGAGCACATGTGGCGGCCATTTTGTTGAAAGAAACAGTGAGCACATGTGGCCCTTCATAAGCCCACAACTTCCCCAAGGCTCAGCGATCCCACCAATTATCAATTAGCAGCCCGCCCGACGGGCGACATTGTCCACACCCAGTCTCCACCTCTTGCTATTAAAAGATATTTTATAAATTAAAGCTCGTAGCTTTTTGAGGTATAAAATATCTTTTTAATAACAAGATTAAATAGCTCTCCCCCTTCTCTTTCCCCTCCTCTCTCTCTCTCTCTCCCCCCTCTCTCCCACTCCTCTCTCTCCCCTCCTCTCTCTCCCCCTCCTCTCTCTCCCCCTCCTCTCTCTTCCCCTCCTCTCTCCCTCCCTCCCTCTGTCACTCCATCCCTCCCTCTCTCCCTCCCTCCCTCCCTCCCTCTCTCTCCCAAACAAAAAACTATGAGCTTTAATTTATAAAATATCTTTTAATAGCAAGAGGTGGATAGCCATCATGCCCCATCTACACTAGTCCCACCCGCCCACACCATCCAACATGCCCCATCTACACTAGTCCCACCTGCCCACACCGACCAACATGCCCCATCTACACTAGTCCCACCCGCCCACACTGACCAACATGCCCCATCTACACTAGTCCCACCCGCCCACACTGACCATCATGCCCCATCTACACTTGTCCCACCCGCCCACACCGTCCAACATGCCCCATCAACACTAGTCCCACCTGCCCACACCGACCAACATGCCCCATCTACACTAGTCCCACACCGTCCATCATGCCCCATCTACACTGGTCCCACCCGCCCACACCGTCCAACATGCCCCATCTACATAAGTCCCACCCGCCCACACCGACCAACATGCCCCATCTACACTAGTCCCACCCGCCCACACCATCCAACATGCCCCATCTACACAAGTCCCACCTGCCCACGCTGACCAACATGCCCCATCTACACTAGTCCCACCTGCCCACACTGACCAACATGCCCCATCTACACTAGTCCCACCTGCCCACACTGACCAACATGCCCCATCTACACTAGTCCCACACTGACCAACATGCACCATCTACACTAGTCCCACCTGCCCACACCGTCCAACATGCCCCATCTACACTAGTCCCACCTGCCCACACTGACCAACATGCCCCATCTACACTAGTCCCACCCGCCCACACAGACCATCATGCCCCATCTACACCAGTCCCACCCGCCCACACCGACCAACATGCCCCATCTACACTTGTCCCACCTGCGCACACCGTCCAACATGCCCCATCTACACTAGTCCCACCTGCCCACACCGACCAATATGCCCCATCTACGCTAGTCCCACACCGACCAACATGCCCCATCTACACTAGTCCCACCTGCCCACACCGACCAACATGCCCCATCTACACTGGTCCCACCCGCCCACACCGTCCAACATGCCCCATCTACATTAGTCCCACCCGCCCACACCGACCAACATGCCCCATCTACACTAGTCCCACCCGCCCACACCATCCAACATGCCCCATGTACACAAGTCCCACCTGCCCACACTGACCAACATGCCCCATCTACATTAGTCCCACCTGCCCACACTGACCAACATGCCCCATCTACACTAGTCCCACCTGCCCACACTGACCAACATGCCCCATCTACACTAGTCCCACACTGACCAACATGCCCCATCTAAACTAGTCCCACCTGCCCACACCGTCCAACATGCCCCATCTACACTAGTCCCACCTGCCCACACTGACCAACATGCCCCATCTACACTAGTCCCACCCGCCCACACAGACCATCATGCCCCATCTACACCAGTCCCACCCGCCCACACCGACCAACATGCCCCATCTACACTTGTCCCACCTGCCCACACCGTCCAACATGCCCCATCTACACTAGTCCCACCTGCCCACACTGACCAACATGCCCCATCTACACTAGTCCCACCCGCCCACACCGACCAACATGCCCCATCTACACTAGTCCCACATGCCCACACCGGCCAACATGCCTGTTTATAATTTAAAGCTCGTAGCTTATTGATAAATTTATAAATTATAGCTCGATTTTTTCACAGACAGCACTTGTTTATAACGCGTGCACACACACGTACGACACCTGTTTATTCTTTATCCCTGTTCCGTATCAGTATGTATGTATGTACGGGGTTAATCAATATCTGTTATGGGCTGAGTGTAAGACAAGTGTTTGGGCCCTTCAGGTTGGCGCGGGTGGCAGGCAGGCAGGCAGATAAAAGACGGCCATCGCAAGTTTGGTCACAACTGCTGGAGTGTCGGAGTGTCTACTAGACTGGGGTAAGTCAGTCAGCTCACACACACACACACACACACACACACACACACACACACACACACGCACACAATTAGGTTGACGTCTGCTTTTTATTACAATGCCAAGAACTGTAACACAAGCACACACACAGAGAGAGAGAGAGAGAGAGAGAGAGAGGGAGGGAGGGAAGAGAGAGAGGGGAGAGAGAGAGAGAGAGAGAGAGAGGGGGAGAGAGAGAGAGATAGAGCTGGGGAGAGAGAGGGGGGGGGGGGAGAGATCGAGCTGGGGAGAGAGAGAGGGGGGGGGAGAGGGGGGGAGACCCAAACACAAACCCAAACACAAACACAAACACAAACACAGACCCAAACACAGACTCAAACACAGACCCAAACACACACCCACACACACACCCACACACACACAGACATACACAGACCCACACACATCAGACACACTTCCCGGAAGCACTTCCAAATGCCGGATAGTCTCCTCCCTGCCCTGGAGGTTCAGCTACGTGCCGGGGGTAGTAAATACAATAATAATACTATAGTAATAATAATTAATATTATTAATAATAATAAGAATTAATCAAAGATTGATTGATTGATTGATCGATCGGTGGGTGGGTGGATGGATGTCAGGAGGGAACCGTACACCAATAAAGATTTTAATGCGTTGCATCAGTTGCATTTAACATTTGAGTGGTTTTGCATGATTATTGCAATTAATTTTATTGCATTAAACATCCCAGGAGGCTGCAATATTTCTTTAATGCAAGGCCATCACTGCATTTAACTTTGCAGCAGTCTGCAATGTTATCATAATACGATGCATTAGTTGCATTGAACATTTGAGAGATTTTGCATGATTATTACAATGATTTTAATGCGTTTAATACCCCAGAACAGCTGCAATTTTGCTTTAATGCAAGGCCTGCGCTGCATTTAACATTGCAGGAGCCTGCAAAGTTGTTCTAATGCGTTGCATTAATTGCATTTAACATTTGAGAGGTTTTGCAAAATTATTGCAATTAATTTTATTGCATTTAACATCCCAGGGGGTTGCAATATTGCTTTAATGCAACGCCAGCGCTGCATTTAACAATGCAGCAGCCTGCAAAGTTATCCTAATACGATGCATTAGTCGCATTTAACATTTGAGAGGTTTTGCAGGATTATTATTGCATTTCACATCGCAGGGTGTTGCAATATTTCTTTAATGCAAGGCGATCACTGCATTTAACATTGCAGCAGCCTGAAAAGTCATCCTAATGCGATGCATTTGTTGCATTTAACATTTGAGAGGTTTTGCAAAATTATTGCAATTAATTTAATGCATATTACATCCATTGGGGGTAGCTAGGTGACTTTAATGCAAGGCCATCACTGCATTTAACATTGCAGCAGCCTGCAAAGTTATCCTAATGCGATGCATCAATTGCATTTAACATTTGAGAGGTTTTGCATGATTATTGCAATGATTTTTTTAATGCATTTCACATCCCAGCGTGGTGTAATATTGCATTAATGCAAGGCCATCACTGCATTTAACATTACAGCAACCGTACACCAATAAAGATCTTTCCACAGACAGCACGCGGCACTTGTTTATAACGCCCACACCAGACACCAGACACAAACCCAAACACAAACCCAAACACAGACCCAAACATAAATCCAAACACAAACCCAAACACAAACCCAAACACAGACCCAAACATAAATCCAAACACAAACCCAAACACAAACCCAAACACAAATCCAAACACAAACCCAAACACAAACCCAAACACAGACCCAAACACACACCCACACACAGACACACACACAGACACACACACACACAGACCCACACACATCAGACACACTTCCCGGAAGCACTTCCAAATGCCGGATAGTCTCCTCCCTGCCCTGGAGGTTCCGCTACGTGCCGGGGGTAGTAAATACAATAATAATACTATAGTAATAATAATTAATATTATTAATAATAAGAATTAATCAAAGATTGATTGATTGATCGATCGGTGGGTGGGTGCGTGGATGGGTGGATGTCAGGAGGAACCGTACACCAATAAAGATTTTTTCACAGACAGCACTTGTTTATAACGCGCGCACACACACGCACGACACCTGTTTATTCTTTATCCCTGTTCCGTATAAGTATGTATGTATGTATGGGGTTAATCAATATCTGTTATGGGCTGAGTGTAAGACAAGTGTTTGGGCCCTTCAGGTTGGCGCGGGTGGCAGGCAGGCACCGAGTCATTGAATATGAGTCAGATGTCAATATTCAACTTTAGAGAACTTTACTTCGGCCGCTTTTGCAGCTTTGTGTACAGTTATGTTCGCTCTCGTACACGAAGGATATGGGCGCTTCGGAAATCGTGTTCAACGCGTTTACAAGAACATCGCCTGGGGCGTATGAACAACCAGACGTTGGACTGATTCATCGGAGTTCGGGCAGTAACCTGATAGATCGATAGCAAATTATGAGAGGCAAATATATGGTAAACAGTCAGAACATTCTTGTCAAGATGGAAATATCAAGTATTGAAGGCCACCCCTTTATGGTGAAAGGGATGAAGTTTAAACGAGGTGTGCGGGGAAAGCAAGGGGCAGTGTGTGCATCGAACGCAATACCGCAGGTGGGCATTGGGTGATAAGGAATAGGAGTAGAATTAGACCATTCGGCCGATCGTCTTATCCGCCAAGCTTTTTCCCTCCAACCCCCATTCTCCTACCATCTCCCCATAACTTCTGATACCTGTATGAATCCAGAATCTTTCTGTCTACGCCTTTAAATATCCAGTGACGTGACGTACACAGCCTGTTGTGGCAAATAATTCCACAAATTCATCACCTTCTGACTAATTAAATTTCTGATCATCTTCAAAAGAGAACGTAGATTAATTCTGAGGAAATTATCTCTTGTCCGAGACGCTCCCACAAGTGGAAACATACTTTCCACATCCACTGGATCTAAACCATTCACATATTTGTATGTTTCAATGAGGTCCACCCTCATACTTCTAAACTCCGAGTGCAATCCGGGAGTCGACCAAACGCTCGCCAGAGGTTAACTTATTGCTGGGATCATTCTTGTAAACCTCCTCTGGACCCTCTCCAGAGCCAGCACACCTTTCCTCTGATATGGTGCCCAGAATTGCTCACAATATTCCAAATGCGGCCTTCCCGTCGCCTTGTATAGCCTCAGAGGGTTGTGGCTGTATGGAATGGGCTTCCGGTGGAAGTGGTGGAGGCTGGCTCGATTTTATTATTTAAGAGTAAATTGGATAGGTATATGGATAGGAGGGGATTGGAGGGTTATGGTCTGAGTGCAGGTAGATGAGACTAGGTCAGGGAGAATGGTCGGCGTGGACTGGTAGGGCCGGACAGGCCTGTTTCCATGCTGTAGTTGTTATATGTTATATGTTATATGTTATATGTTATATGTTATAATTTATAATAATAATAATAATAATAAACATTTATTTTTTATAGCGCTTTTCCAATTGCTCAAAGACGCTTTGCAAAACAGTCAGGACATAAAAACAAACAAACAAACAAAAGATTTGTCCTGACGGAGCAGCGTCGAACAAATAGCGCCAGCGTCCTCTCACGTGAGTCCGGCAGTAGACAATAAAGAACACAAGACACACAATTACAATTTTAACACAAACAGCCATCACAGTAATTGCTCCAGGCACACCCTCACTGTGATGGAAGGCAAAGAAAAGTCTTATCTCCTCCTCATTCTTCTCCCGTGGTGCCACGAGGCGACCGAGGCTCTCGACTTTTGAACCCCCACCGGGCGATGGAAAGTCCCAGGGCCGAGCCGAGCAGGCCGATGAAGGTCCTAAGCCCCCACCGGGTGATGGGAAGTGCCGCGACCGAGCCACGCAGGGCGATGAGGGCCCTGCGAGCGGGTCGGTCAAACTTCGCGCTTCGGGGCGGTCGAAGCTGCTACGGCTGGAGCTCCCGAAAGCCGGTCGCCAGCCAGGGACCTGCGAACTCCAGATGTTGCGGTCTGCAGGGCCCTCGGCCGAAGCCTCCGAGATGGCAAGTCCAGGCCCTGCCACCGGAGTCTTCAAGGTCGATCCCAGCTGGAGGCCGCCGACTCCACGTTGTTGGGCCGTAGCACGAACGGAGATACGACACGATAACCAGCACTCCCAAGTCCCTTTGAACTTCAGATTGATGGATTATTTTCCCACTTAGACAATAGTCTACGCCATTATTCCTACTACCAAAATGCAGTACTCCGCACTTTGCTACACTATATTCCATCTGCCACTTCTCTACCCATTCCCCCAACATGTCCTGGTCCTTCTGCGGAGTCCATGCTTTCTCTAAACTACCTGCCCTTCCACCTTTTTTCGTAACATCTGAAAACCTGGCCACAAAGCCTTCAATCCCCTCGTCCAAATCGTAATAAAAAACGTGGAGTAGCGGACAAACACCGATCCTTGAAGATCTTCACTAGTTACTGTTAGCCAACGAGAAAAAAATCCCTCTTTATTGCCACTCTTTGTCTTCTGCCATCCAGCCAACCAGTTATCCATGCTGATGTTTGCCCTTTGTCACCGTTGGCTCTCATCTTCCTAAGCAGCCATCTTGTGACACCTGGTCAAAGGTTTTCTGAAAATCAAAGTAAACAACATCTACTGTCTCTCCTTTGGCTGTTTTGCTATTTACTTCTTCAAATAATTCCAGCAAATTTATCAAACACGACCTTCCATTCACAAAGCCATGCCAACTTATGCCTATTTCATCGTGCACTTATAAATACTCTGTCACATCATCCTGTATAACGGGTCCTAAAATCTTACCACCCACTCCACTGGTGTTGGAGGCAGATACAATAGTGACATTTAAGACAAGTTCAGATTTTCAGGTAATGAAGGGCATTGCATTGCGAGCAGGCAGGTAAGGTTGGTCGTCTCATGTTCGGCACAGCTATTATTAGCCGAAAGTCCTGCCGTGCCTTGTACTTCGTGTAGGAAAGAAATGCAGATGCTGGTTTAAATCGAAGGTAGATACAAAATGCTGGTGTAACTCAACGAGACAGGCAGCATCTCTGGAGAGAAAGAATGGGTGAAGTTTCGGGTCGAGACCCTTTAGACTGATGTCGGAGAGGTCGACGTGAAAGTGATAGAATGTTGTTGGAGACAGTGAGACTGGTGGGAGAACTGGGAAGGAGGAGGGATGGAGAGAGAGGGGAAGCAATGGCTAATTGAAGTTAGATAAGTCAATGTTCATATCGCTGGTACGTTAGCTGCCCAAGCGAAGTATGAGGTGCTGTTCCTCCAATTTGCGCTGGGCCTCACTCTGACAATGGAGGATGCCCAGGACAGAAAGTTCAGATTGGGAATGGGGGAGCGGGGGTGAGTTAAAGTGCTGAGCAACCGGGAGATCAGGTACGACTGTGTGGAGCTGTTCAGCGAAACGATCGTCGAGCTTGCGCTTGGTCTCGCCGATGTCACTCCATCAGTACTATCCCACAGTATACCGTTACACCAGTACTACCCCACAGTGCGTCACTCCATCAGTACTATCCCACAGTATACCGTTACACCAGTACTACCCTACATTGCGACACTCCATCAGTACTATCCCACAGTATACCATTGCACCAGTACTACCCTACAGTGCGTCACTCCATCAGTACTATCCAACAGTATACCATTACACCAGTACTACCCCACAGTTCGTCACTCCATCAGTACTATCGAACAGTATACCATTACACCAGTACTACCCTACAGTGCGTCACTCCATCAGTACTACCGCACAGTATCACTCCATCAATTCCATCCCACATTATGTCACAACAACAGTACTACCGCACAGTGTGTCACCCCAACAGAACTACCCCAGAATGTGCCATTACTTCAACACTACCCTACGTTAGGTTACTCCGTCAATACTACTTCACAGTCTGTCACTCCATCAGTACTACATGTTACTCCATTAGTCGTACCCAAGAGCGTGTCACTCTCATCAGTACAACCCCACAGTATGTCAGTCCATCATCTCTGCCCGACGGTGTTTCACTCTGTCAGTACCACCTTAAGTATGCAATTTCATCAGTTCCACACACAGTTTTCCACCCCTTCAGTAATACCATCGAATGTGTCACTATATCAGTACTACCCCAAAATATACCAGTCCTTCACTACTCCCCCACAGGATGCTAATCCATAAGTATTATAGACAATAGACAATAGGTGCAGGAGTAGGCCATTCGGCCCTTCGATCCAGCACCGCCATTCAAAGTGATCATGGCTGATCATTCTCAATCAGTACCCCATTCCAGCTTTCTCCCCATACCCCCTGACTCCGCTATCCTTAAGAGCTCTACCTAGCTCTCTCTTGAATGTATTCAGAGAATTGGCCTCCACTGCCCTCTGAGGCAGAGAATTCCACAGATTCACAACTCTCTGACTAAAAAAGTTTTTCCTCATCTCTGTTCTAAATGGCCTACCCCTTATTCATGATCTGTGGCCCCTGGTTCTGGACTCCCCCAACATTGGGAACATGTTTCCTGCCTCTAACGCGTCCAACCCCTTAATTATTTTATACGTTTCGATAAGATCCCCTCTCATCATTCTAAATTCCAGTGTATACAAACCTAGTCGCTCCAGTCTTTCAACATATGACAGTCCCGCCATTCCGGGAATTAACCTACGCTGCACGCCCTCAATAGCAAGAATATCCTTCCTCAAATTTGGAGACCAAAACTGCACACAGTACTCCAGGTGCGGTCTCACTAGGGCCCTGTACAATTGCAGAAGGACCTCTTTGCTCCTATACTCAACTCCTCTTGTTATGAAGGCCAACATTCCATTGGCTTTCTTCACTGCCTGCTGTACCTGCATACATCCTTTCAGTGACTGATGCACTAAGACACCCAGATCACGTTGTACGTCCTCTTTTCCTAACTTGACA
The DNA here is from genome assembly GCF_053455715.1 of Rhinoraja longicauda. Taxonomy (NCBI): domain Eukaryota; kingdom Metazoa; phylum Chordata; class Chondrichthyes; order Rajiformes; family Arhynchobatidae; genus Rhinoraja; species Rhinoraja longicauda. Next base: position 20,682 of record NW_027603091.1, read on the forward strand.
CCACTCTGATAATAATCTGCCTTACTATTCTTACCACCAAAGTGGATAACCTCACACTTATCTACATTAAACTGCATCTGCCATGCATCCGCCCACTCACACAACCTGTCCAAGTCACCCTGCAACCTCATAGCATCTTCTTTACAGTTCACACTGCCACCTAGCTTTGTATCAACGGCAAATTTGCTATTGTTACTTTTAATCCCTTCATCCAAGTCATTGATGTATATCGTAAATAGCTGCGGTCCCAACACCGAGCCTTGCGGTACCCCACTAGTCACTGCCTGCCATTCTGAAAGGGACCCATTTACCCACACTCTTTGCTTTCTGTCTGTCAACCAACATTCTATCCATGTCAGTACCCTACCTCCAATACCATGTGCTCAGCGTGTCACTCCATCAGTACTACCACATCGTCGGTTACTTCATCATTACTGCATCACAACGTGTCATTCATTCGGTACTATCCCATAGAATGCCATTGCATCAGTACTAGCAAATGGATAGTCATTCCATCAGTACTATCCCACAGTGCGCCATTCGATCAGTTCTCCCCCTTCAATGTGTCACTCGATCAGAACTACACTATAATGTGTCATTACATCAGTACTGCCCCATTTAGTTTCACACCATCAATACTATCCGACAGTGTGCCACGAAATCAGTACTACCATATCGCTTGTTCCTCCATCAGTACTATCGCACACTGTGTCACTCTAGCGGTAATACACCAAAATGTTTTACTCCATCAGTACCTGCCCACAGTTTGTCACTTTACTAGTACAACCGCAAAGTGTATTGCTCCATCTGTACTGCCCACATTGTGTCACTCCATCAACACTACCCCACTGGTGATCACTCCATCAATACAAGCCTACAGTGTGTTAGACGATCATTACTACAACACACTATGTCACTCCATCAGTACGACCCTAGGGCGCGTCACTTCATCGGTACTACCGCACTGTATACCATTCCATCAATACACACCCACAGTGTTTTTCAACATCAGTACCACATTGTGTATCATTCC
>NW_027603092.1:0-21630 GCF_053455715.1 Rhinoraja longicauda
GAGTACCACTGCACGGTAGACCTTCAGCTTGGTGGTAAGGCTGAGTCCTCTCCGCTCCCAAACATTCCCACGGAGTCGCCCAAAGGCAGCGCTGGCCTTCGCAATCCTGTTGTTGACCTCAGCGTCAATGTTCACCACTCGTGAGAGTGTACTACCTAGATAGGTAAAGCTGTCGACTGCCTGTAGATTCTGCCCCTTCACCGTGATGTGTGGTTCCTGGTAGGGCTTTCCAGGCGCGACTGCTACATAACTTCAGACGTTTTGGTGCTAATGGAGAGACCAACGTTGTCACAGGCCTGTGAGAAGCAGTCCATTTCATGCTACATCTTCTGCTCTGTGCTGGCGTTGAGGGCGCAGTCATCAGCAAACAAGAAATCTCTGATGATGGTCTCCTTCACGTTTGTAACAGCTTGCAGGCGCCTGAGGTTGAGCAGCCTGCTGTCAGTTCCTGTACCTGATGTGTATTCCATCCTGGCAGTCACGGAAGGCATCGGTCAGCATGGCAGAGAAGACCATGCTGAAGAGTGTAGGGGCAAGAACACAACCTTGCTTCACGCCGTTTGACACTGGAAAGGCTTCCGACTCGTCTCCATCATCTAGCACTTTCACCATCATGCCGTCATGGAACTGCCGGACAATCGTGATGAACTTGCTGGGACGGCCAAACTTCTGCATTATCCACAAGCCATCTCTGCTGACAGTGTCGAGGGCCTTTGTCAGATCGACGAAGGTCACGAACAGGTCGCTGTGCTGCTCTTGGCATTTTTCCTGGAGTTGGCGTGCAGCAAATATCATGTCGACAGTTCCACGCCCAGCACGGAAACCACACTGGCTTTCTGGAAGGAGACCCTGCTCAAGGTGTTGAATGAGACGGTTGAGCAGGATACGAGCCAAGATCTTCCCTGCTATGGACAGGAGGGAGATGCCTCGATGATTGTCGCAAGACTGGCGGTTGCCTTTCCTCTTGTAGATGTGGACTATGCTGGCATCTTTCAGCTGTTGTGGGACCTTCGCTTCATTCCACATGGACTGGAAGAGTTCAGTCAGCTTCTGCATCATGACAGGGCCTCCTACTTTGAACATTTCAGCACAACACTGTAGTACTGATGGAGTAACACCAGTTGATGCAGTTCGTGTGGATTGACACACTGGATTGGTACAGATGGAGTGACACACTGCAGTAGTACTGATGAAGTGACACACTTTGCAGTATTTCTGATGGAGTGATACACCGTGGGCCTCTACTGATGTAGTAACTCACTGCGGGTAATACTGATGGAGTGACACAATGAGTAGTGCTGTTGTTATGACAAACTGTGGAGTAGTACTGACGAAGTGACACACAGTGAAATAATACTGATTTAGTGACAAATTGTGAGGTAGTTCTGTTGTCATGACATACTGTGGGGAAGAATTGATGGATGAAACAATATGGGGTAGACTAATGTAGTGATACATTGTGAGGCAGTACTGAGGAACTGGCACACTGTGGCTTAGAATTGATGGACTGACACCCTGGGGTCGTACTGATATAGTTCCACACTGAAGTAGTACTGACGGAGTGACAAACTGTGTGGTAAACACTCATGTCATTTCATCTGTACTACCACGCAATTTGTCACTCCATCACCCACCACACTGCGCGGTTGTACTGATGGAGTGACATACTTCGGTGTAGTGCTGATTGAATGACACACTGCGGGTAGTATGGACAGAATGGCGCACAGTGGGCGAGTACTGGAGTATTGACACAATGTTCGGTGGTACTGTCGGGTTGCACATTGTGACTTCCACACTGAAGCAGGACTGACAGTGGGGCAGTACAGATGGAGGGTTACACTGTTGGGTAATACTAATTGAATGAGTCTGTGTGGTTGTACATAATGGAATGACAAGCTTAAGGCAGTACTGATGGAGTGCATCACTGTGGTGTAGTACTGATGGACTAATATATTGTAGGGTAGTACTGATGGAGTGACACGCTCCAGTGTTGTACTGATGGAGTGTAACACTGTGGAGTAGTACTGGTGTAATGACGTGCTGTGGAGGTGTATTGATGGAATGACACACTGTGGGGTAGCACGGATATAATAGCACATTCTGTAGGAGTGACGCAGTAATACTGATGGATTGACACGCTCTGCGGTAGTACTGTTGCGATGAAAAACTGTGGTGAAATAGTGATGGAATTACACACTATGGAGTCGCTGCGATGGGTTAGCACACTGTGGGGTAATGCGGATGGAATGGCAGATTTGAGCAAGTCCTGATGGTGTCAAACACTTTGGGGAGTACTGATGGAAGAAGATACTGCGGGGAGCATTGATGGAGTGACACGTTCTAGGGTTGCACTGGAGTGACATGATGTGGGGCAGTGCTGATGGAGTGCAACACCATGGAGTTGTATTGATGCAGTGAGACACTGTGTGGTTTCACCAACGGAGTGACACACTGAGCGGTAGTACCATTGTGATGACAAACTGCGGTGTAGTACTAATGCAGTGACACCCTGAGCGGCAATACTGATGGAGTGACACAATTTGTGGCAGCACTTATGGGGTGACACACTGGGATAGTCCTGATTGAATGATAAACATCGGGTAGTACTAATGGAGTGAGACATGGTGGAGAAATACTAATAGGGTGAAACTGTGGGGAATTACTGTTGGAGTTACAAAGTGATGTAGGACTGATGGAGTGACACACTGTGGGGAATACTAATGGAGTGACACTGCGAGGAAGTACTGATGGGTTGACACTGTGGGGTAGTACTGATGGAGTGACACGCTGCGTGGTATACTGATGGAGTGATAATCAATGGTATGTACTGATGGAGTGACACACGGTGGCGTAGTACTGATGCGACGATAACCCCAGTGATATTCCTGAAGGTGCGATGCTCTATGGGGAGGCACTGATGGAGTGGCACAGTGCAGGGTAGTACAGATGGAGTAACAAACTATATTTTATTACTGAGGTAGTGCTGTTGGAGTGACACACTTTGAGGTAGTACTGATGGAATGGCGCACTATGTGGCAGTACTGATGCAATAGCATATTGTGGAATAGTACTGATTGAGTGACACCCTGCGGTGTAGCACTGTTGGATAGACATATACCAGAGTAATACTGGTGGATTGAAGCACTGTGGGGTAGTACTGATGGAAGAACTCATTGTATAGTACTGATGGAGTGACACACCGTTGGATAGTACTGATAGAGTGACACCCTGTGTGGTAGTACTTATGGAATAATACACAAGGTGCTACTGATGTTGAAAAACACTGTGGGTTTGTATTGATTCAATGGTATATCGTGCGGTAGTACCAATGAAGTGACACGCCCCGGGGTTGTACTGATGGAGTGGCATAGTGTGTTCTAGTAATAATCGTCTAACACACTGTATGCTTGTATTGATGGAGTGATGTCCAGTGGGGTAGTATTGATGGAGTGACACAATGTGGGCAGTACAGATGGAGCAATACACTTTGGGGTAGTACTAGTGAAGTGACAAACTGTGGGCAAGAACTGATGGAGTGGAACATTTTGCTGTATTACTGATAGAGTGACACAGTGTGCGGTAGTACTGATGGAGGAACAAACGATATGGTCGTACTGATGTCGTGCCACACTGTCGGATAGTATTAATGGTGTGAAACTAAATGGGGCAGTACTGATGTAATGACACATTATATTGTAGTTCTGATGGAGTGACACTTTGAGGGGGAGAACTGATCGAATGACGCACTGTGGGGTAGTACTGATGGAATGACTATCCATTTGTTAGTACTGATGCAATGGCATGCTATGGGATAGCACCAAATATTTCAGGTCCAGGATCCCGCATTAAGAGAGAGAGAGAGATACAAATTCGTCCAGTTTGCAGAAAAAAAGCGAAATAATTTGTACAACAAAGGGAATATTTAGCTTAGTTTAGAGATACAACGCGGAAACATGCACTTCGGCCCACAGAGTCCTCACCGACCAACGATCCCCACACATTAACACACACTAAGGTCCATTTGCACTTATACAAAGCCAATTAACCTACAAACTTGTATGTCTTTGGAATGTACAATACAATACAATGCAACATATATCTTTATTATCATTGTACAGGAGTACAACAAGATTGGGAATGATGCAATGAATTAATTTGCTAAATTTATACAACCAAGTGAAACAAAATTTGAAACAGTTTTAAAGCAGTATAAAGTTCAAGTAGGTCTGTGCCGGTTCACTGTGCGATGTGACCGTCCGGCTCAGCAGGGCAGGTTCATATCAGCTATGGCTCTGGGGATGACGCTGTTCCTGAGTCTGGAGGTGCGGGCGTAGAAGGCCTTGTATCGTCTGCCCGATGGTAGAATTTCGAACAGACTATTGCAGGGGTGTGAGGAGTCTTTGTGAATGCTATCCGACAGTGTGCCACGACATCAGTACTACCATATCGTTTGTTCCTCCATCAGTACTACGTTGTGATGCAGTAATAATGGAGTAACCGACGATGTAGTAGTATTGATGGAGTGACACGCTGAGCGATAATACTTATGGATTACCATCCTGTGGGGTAGTAGTGAAGGACTGGTATATTTTGGGGTAGTACTGATATAGTGACACATTCGATGGTATTATTGAAGGGGTGAAAAACTGTGGGTAGAACTGATGAATTTACATAGTGAAGGTGGTACTGATAGAGTGAAACACGGTCGGGAAGAAATGATGGAATGACATACTGTGGGGTTGTACTGATGAGAGTGGCACGATCTTGGGTACGACTAATGGAGTAACATGTAGTACTGATGGAGTGACAGACTGTGAAGTAGTATTGATGGAGTAACCTCACGTAGGGTAATGTTGAAGTAATGGCACATTCTGTGGTAGTTCTGATGGGGTGACATATTGTGCGGTAGTACTGTTGTTGTGACATAATGTGGGATGGAATTGATGGAGTGACACTGTGCGGTAGCACTGATGGAGTGACGCACTGTAGGGTAGTGCTGGTGCAATGGTATACTGTTGGATAGTACTGATGGAGTGACGCACTGTAGGGTAGTACTGGTGTAACGGTATACTGTGGGATAGTACGGATGGAGTGACGCACTGTGGGGTAGTACTGGTGTAACGGTAGACTGTTGGATAGTACTGATGGAGTGACATCGGAGAGACCAAGCGCAAGCTCGACGATCGTTTCGCTGAACAGTTCCACACAGTCGTACCTGATCTCCCGGTTGCTCAGCACTTTAACTCACCCCCGCTACCCCATTCCCAATCTGAACTTTGTGTCCTGGGCATCCTCCATTGTCAGAGTGAGGCCCAGCGCAAATTGGAGGAACAGCACCTCATACTTCGCTTGGGCAGCAAACATACCAGCGATATGAACATTGACTTATCTAACTTCAATTAGCCATTGCTTTCCCTCTCTCTCCATCCCTCCTCCTTCCCAGTTCTCCCACCAGTCTCACTGTCTCCAACAACATTCTATCACTTTCCCGTCGACCTCTCCGACATCAGTCTAAAGAAGGGTCTCGACCCGAAACGTCACCCATTCTTTCTCTCCAGAGATGCTGCCTGTCTCGTTGAGTTACACCAGCATTTTGTGCCTACCTTCGATTTAAACCAGCATCTGCATTTCTTTCCTACACGAAGTACAAGGCACGGCAGGACTTTCGGCTAATAATAGCTGTGCCGAACATGAGACGACCAACCTTACCTGCCTGCTCACAATGTATATCCCTTCATTACCTGAAAATCTGAACTTGTCTTAAATGTCACTATTGTATCTGCCTCCAACACCAGTGGAGTGGGTGGTAAGATTTTAGGACCCGTTATACAGGATGATGTGACAGAGTATTTATAAGTGCACGATGAAATAGGCATAAGTTGGCATGGCTTTGTGAAGGCAAGGTCGTGTTTGATAAATTTGCTGGAATTATTTGAAGACGTAAATAGCAAAACAGCCAAAGGAGAGACAGTAGATGTTGTTAACTTTGATTTTCAGAAAGCCTTTGACCAGGTGTCACAAGATGGCTGCTTAGGAAGATGAGAGCCCACGGGGTCAAAGGGCAGATACCAGCATGGATAACTGGTTGGCTGGATGGCAGAAGACAAAGAGTGGCAATAAAGGGGGATTTTTTCTCGTTGGCTAACAGTAACTAGTGGAGATCTTCAAGGATCGGTGTTTGTCCGCTACTCCACGTTTTATATTATGATTTGGACGAGGGGATTGAAGGCTTTGTGGCCAGGTTTGCGGTTGTTACGAAAAGAGGTGGAAGGGCAGGTAGTTTAGAGAAAGCATGGACTCCGCAGAAGGACTTGGACATGTTGGGGGAATGGGTAGAGAAGTGGCAGATGGAATATAGTGTAGCAAAGAGCAGAGCATTTGGTAGTAGGAAACTATTGTCTAAGTGGGGAAATAATCCATAAATCGGAAGTGCAAAGGGACTTGGGAGTGCTGGTTAAGGATTCCCAAATTTTTTATCTGCAAGTTGAATCGGTGAGAATGATCAGCCATGTTCACATGGAATGGTGGTGCTGGCTCGAAGGGCCGAATGGCCTACTCCTGCACCTATTTTCTATTGTCTATTGTCTAATGGAAGCAAACTCATTGCTTGCATTTATTTCAAGAGAACTTGTATACAGAAACACGGATGTAACATTGACGCTATACAAGGCGCTGGGAAGTCCGCATTTTGAATATTGTGAGCAATTCTGGGCACCATATCAGAGGAAAGGTGTTCTGGCTCTGGAGAGGGTCCAGAGGAGGTTTACAAGAATGATCCCAGCAATAAGTTAACCTATGGCGATCGTTTGGTCAGCTCCCGGCTTGCACACGGAGTTTAGAAGTATGAGGGTGGACCTCTTTGAAACATCCAGATATGTGAATGGTTTCCACTTGTGGGAGCGTCTCGGACAAGAGATCATTTCCTCAGAATTAATCTACGTTCTCTTTTGAAGATGATCAGAAATTTATTTATTCAGAAGGTGATGAATTTGTGGAATTATTTGCCACAACAGGCTGTGTAGGTCACGTCAGTGGATATTTAAAGGCGTAGACAGAAAGATTCTTGACTAATACAGGTATCAGAAGTTATGGGGAGAAGGCAGGAGAATGGGGTTTGGACGGCAAAAGATTGGCGGATAAGACGATTGGCCGAATGGTCTAATTCTACTCCTATTCCTTATCACCCAATGCCCACCTGCGGTATTGCGTTCGATGGACTTACTGCCCCTTGCTTTCCCCGCACACCTCGTTTAATAATATTAATTATTATTACTATAGTATTATTATTGTATTTACTACCCCCGGCACGTAGCGGATCCTCCAGGGTAGGGAGGAGACTATCCGGCATTTGGAAGTGCTTCCGGGAAGTGTGTCTGATGTGTGTGGGTCTCTGTGTGTCTGTGTGTGTGTCTGTGTGTGTGTGTGTGTTTGGGTCTGTGTTTGAGTCTGTGTTTGGGTCTGTGTTTGGGTTTGGGTTTGTGTTTGGGTTTGTGTTTGGGTTTGTGTTTGGGTTTGGGTCTGTGTTTGGGTTTGTGTTTGGGTTTGTGTTTGGGTTTGTGTTTGGGTCTGTGTTTGAGTCTGTGTTTGGGTCTGTGTTTGGGTTTGTGTTTGGGTTTGGGTTTGTGTTTGGGTCCGTTGCAATAATCATGCAAAACCTCTCATATGTTAAATGCAATTGATGCATCGCATTAGGATAACTTTGCAGGCTGCTGCAATGTTAAATGCAGTGATAGCCTTGCATTAACGTCACCTAGCTACCCCCAATGGATGTTATATGCATTAAATTAATTGCAATAATTTTGCAAAACCTCTCAAATGTTAAATGCAACAAATGCATCGCATTAGGATGACTTTTCAGGCTGCTGCAATGTTAAATGCAGTGATCGCCTTGCATTAAAGAAATATTGCAAAACCCTGCGATGTGAAATGCAATAATAATCCTGCAAAACCTCTCAAATGTTAAATGCGACTAATGCATCGTATTAGGATAACTTTGCAGGCTGCTGCATTGTTAAATGCAGCGCTGGCGTTGCATTAAAGCAATATTGCAACCCCCTGGGATGTTAAATGCAATAAAATTAATTGCAATAATTTTGCAAAACCTCTCAAATGTTAAATGCAATTAATGCAACACATTAGAACAACTTTGCAGGCTCCTGCAATGTTAAATGCAGCGCAGGCCTTGCATTAAAGCAAAATTGCAGCTGTTCTGGGGTATTAAACGCATTAAAATCATTGTAATAATCATGCAAAATCTCTCAAATGTTCAATGCAACTAATGCATCGTATTATGATAACATTGCAGACTGCTGCAAAGTTAAATGCAGTGATGGCCTTGCATTAAAGAAATATTGCAGCCTCCTGGGATGTTTAATGCAATAAAATTAATTGCAATAATCATGCAAAACCACTCAAATGTTAAATGCAACTGATGCAACGCATTAAAATCTTTATTGGTGTACGGTTCCCTCCTGACATCCATCCACCCACCCACCGATCGAACAATCAATCAATCTTTGATTAATTCTTATTATTATTAATAATATTAATTATTATTACTATGGTATTATTATTGTATTTACTACCCCCGGCACGTAGCTGAACCTCCAGGGCAGGGAGGAGACTATCCGGCATTTGGAAGTGCTTCCGGGAAGTGTGTCTGATGTGTGTGGGTCTGTGTGTGTGTCTGTGTGTGTGTCTGTGTGTGGGTGTGTGTTTGGGTCTGTGTTTGAGTCTGTGTTTGGGTCTGTGTTTGGGTCTGTGTTTGGGTTTGTGTTTGGGTTTGTGTTTGGATTTATGTTTGGGTCTGTGTTTGGGTTTGTGTTTGGGTTTGTGTCTGGTGTCTGGTGTGGGCGTTATAAACAAGTGCCGCGTGCTGTCTGTGGAAAGATCTTTATTGGTGTACGGTTGCTGTAATGTTAAATGCAGTGATGGCCTTGCATTAATGCAATATTACACCACCCTGGGATGTGAAATGCATTAAAAAATCATTGCAATAATCATGCAAAACCTCTCAAATGTTAAATGCAATTGATGCATCGCATTAGGATAACTTTGCAGGCTGCTGCAATGTTAAATGCAGTGATGGCCTTGCATTAAAGTCACCTAGCTACCCCCAATGGATGTAATATGCATTAAATTAATTGCAATAATTTTGCAAAACCTCTCAAATGTTAAATGCAACAAATGCATCGCATTAGGATGAATTTTCAGGCTGCTGCAATGTTAAATGCAGTGATCGCCTTGCATTAAAGAAATATTGCAACACCCTGCGATGTGAAATGCAATAATAATCCTGCAAAACCTCTCAAATGTTAAATGCGACTAATGCATCGCATTAGGATGACTTTTCAGGCTGCTGCAATGTTAAATGCAGTGATCGCCTTGCATTAAAGAAATATTGCAACACCCTGCGATGTGAAATGCAATAATAATCCTGCAAAACCTCTCAAATGTTAAATGCGACTAATGCATCGTATTAGGATAACTTTGCAGGCTGCTGCATTGTTAAATGCAGCGCTGGCGTTGCATTAAAGCAATATTGCAACCCCCTGGGATGTTAAATGCAATAAAATTAATTGCAATAATTTTGCAAAACCTCTCAAATGTTAAATGCAATTAATGCAACGCATTAGAACAACTCTGCAGGCTCCTGCAATGTTAAATACAGCGCAGGCCTTGCATTAAAGCAAAATTGCAGCTGTTCTGGGGTATTAAACGCATTAAAATCATTGTAATAATCATGCAAAATCTCTCAAATGTTCAATGCAACTAATGCATCGTATTATGATAACATTGCAGACTGCTGCAAAGTTAAATGCAGTGATGGCCTTGCATTAAAGAAATATTGCAGCCTCCTGGGATGTTTAATGCAATAAAATTAATTGCAATAATCATGCAAAACCACTCAAATGTTAAATGCAACAGATGCAACGCATTAAAATCTTTATTGGTGTACGGTTCCCTCCTGACATCCATCCACCCACCCACCGATCGATCAATCAATCAATCTTTGATTAATTCTTATTATTATTAATAATATTAATTATTATTACTATGGTATTATTATTGTATTTACTACCCCCGGCACGTAGCTGAACCTCCAGGGCAGGGAGGAGACTATCCGGCATTTGGAAGTGCTTCCGGTAAGTGTGTCTGATGTGTGTGGGTCTGTGTGTGTGTCTGTGTGTGTGTCTGTGTGTTTGGGTCTGTGTTTGAGTCTGTGTTTGGGTCTGTGTTTGGGTCTGTGTTTGGGTCTGTGTTTGGGTCTGTGTTTGGGTTTGTGTTTGGGTTTGTGTTTGGATTTATGTTTGGGTCTGTGTTTAGGTTTGTGTTTGGGTTTGTGTCTGGTGTCTGGTGTCGGCGTTATAAACAAGTGCCGCGTGCTGTCTGTGGAAAGATCTTTATTGGTGTACGGTTGCTGTAATGTTAAATGCAGTGATGGCCTTGCATTAATGCAATATTACACCACCCTGGGATGTGAACTGCATTAAAAAATCATTGCAATAATCATGCAAAACCTCTCAAATGTTAAATTGAATTGATGCATCGCATTAGGATAACTTTGCAGGCTGCTGCAATGTTAAATGCAGTGATGGCCTTGCATTAAAGTCATCTAGCTACCCCCAATGGATGTAATATGCATTAAATTAATTGCAATAATTTTGCAAAACCTCTCAAATATTAAATGCAACAAATGCATAGCATTAGGATGACTTTTCAGGCTGCTGCAATGTTAAATGCAGTGATCGCCTTGCATTAAAGAAATATTGCAACACCCTGCGATGTGAAATGCAATAATAATCCTGCAAAACCTCTCAAATGTTAAATGCGACTAATGCATTGTATTATGATAACTTTGCAGGCTGCTGCATTGTTAAATGCAGCGCTGGCGTTGCATTAAAGCAATATTGCAACCCCCTGCGATGTTAAATGCAATAAAATTAATTGCAATAATTTTGCAAAACCTCTCAAATGTTAAATGCAATTAATGCAACGCATTAGAACAACTCTGCAGGCTCCTGCAATGTTAAATGCAGCGCAGGCCTTGCATTAAAGCAAAATTGCAGCTGTTCTGGGGTATTAAACGCATTAAAATCATTGTAATAATCATTCAAAATCTCTCAAATGTTCAATGCAACTAATGCATCGTATTATGATAACATTTCAGACTGCTGCAAAGTTAAATGCAGTGATGGCCTTGCATTAAAGAAATATTGCAGCCTCCTGGGATGTTTAATGCAATAAAATTAATTGCAATAATCATGCAAAACCACTCAAATGTTAAATGCAACTGATGCAACGCATTAAAATCTTTATTGGTGTACGGTTCCCTCCTGACATCCATCCACACACCCACCGATCGATCAATCAATCAATCTTTGATTAATTCTTATTATTATTAATAATATTAATTATTATTACTATAGTATTATTATTGTATTTACTACCCCCGGCACGTAGCTGAACCTCCAGGGCAGGGAGGAGACTATCCGGCATTTGGAAGTGCTTCCGGGAAGTGTGTCTGATGTGTGTGGGTCTGTGTGTGTGTGTCTGTGTGTGTGTCTGTGTGTGGGTGTGTGTTTGGGTCTGTGTTTGAGTCTGTGTTTGGGTCTGTGTTTGGGTCTGTGTTTGGGTCTGTGTTTGGGTTTGTGTTTGGATTTGTGTTTGGGTCTGTGTTTGGGTCTGTGTTTGGGTTTGTGTTTGGATTTATGTTTGGGTCTGTGTTTGGGTTTGTGTTTGGGTTTGTGTTTGGGTTTGTGTCTGGTGTCTGGTGTGGGCGTTATAAACAAGTGCCGCGTGCTGTCTGTGGAAAGATCTTTATTGGTGTACGGTTGCTGTAATGTTAAATGCAGTGATGGCCTTGCATTAATGCAATATTACACCACCCTGGGATGTGAAATGCATTAAAAAATCATTGCAATAATCATGCAAAACCTCTCAAATGTTAAATGCAATTGATGCATCGCATTAGGATAACTTTGCAGGCTGCTGCAATGTTAAATGCAGTGATGGCCTTGCATTAAAGTCACCTAGCTACCCCCAATGGATGTAATATGCATTAAATTAATTGCAATAATTTTGCAAAACCTCTCAAATGTTAAATGCAACAAATGCATCGCATTAGGATGACTTTTCAAGCTGCTGCAATGTTAAATGCAGTGATCGCCTTGCATTAAAGAAATATTGCAACACCCTGCGATGTGAAATGCAATAATAATCCTGCAAAACCTCTCAAATGTTAAATGCGACTAATGCATCGCATTAGGATGACTTTTCAGGCTGCTGCAATGTTAAATGCAGTGATCGCCTTGCATTAAAGAAATATTGCAACACCCTGCGATGTGAAATGCAATAATAATCCTGCAAAACCTCTCAAATGTTAAATGCGACTAATGCATCGCATTAGGATGACTTTTCAGGCTGCTGCAATGTTAAATGCAGTGATCGCCTTGCATTAAAGAAATATTGCAAACCCCTGGGATGTTAAATGCAATAAAATTAATTGCAATAATTTTGCAAAACCTCTCAAATGTTAAATGCAATTAATGCAACGCATTAGAACAACTCTGCAGGCTCCTGCAATGTTAAATGCAGCGCAGGCCTTGCATTAAAGCAAAATTGCAGCTGTTCTGGGGTATTAAACGCATTAAAATCATTGTAATAATCATGCAAAATCTCTCAAATGTTCAATGCAACTAATGCATCGTATTATGATAACATTGCAGACTGCTGCAAAATTCAATGCAGTGATGGCCTTGCATTAAAGAAATATTGCAGCCTCCTGGGATGTTTAATGCAATAAAATTAATTGCAATAATCATGCAAAACCACTCAAATGTTAAATGCAACTGATGCAACGCATTAAAATCTTTATTGGTGTACGGTTCCCTCCTGACATCCATCCACCCACCCACCGATCGATCAATCAATCAATCTTTGAATAATTCCTATTATTATTAATAATATTAATTATTATTACTATGGTATTATTATTGTATTTACTACCCCCGGCACGTAGCGGAACCTCCAGGGCAGGGAGGAGACTATCCGGCATGTGGAAGTGCTTCCGGGAAGTGTGTCTGATGTGTGTGGGTCTGTGTGTGTCTGTGTGTGGGTGTGTGTGGGTGTGTGTGTGTGTGTGGGTGTGTGTGTGGGTCTGTGTGTGGGTCTGTGTTTGGGTCTGTGTTTGGGTTTGTGTTTGGGTTTGTGTTTGTGTTTGGGTTTGTGTTTGGGTCTGTGTTTGGGTTTGTGTTTGGGTTTGTGTTTGGTTTTTGTGTTTGGGTCTGTGTTTGGGTTTGTGTTTGGGTCTGTGTTTGTGTTTGTGTTTGGGTCTCCCCCCTCTCCCCCCCTCTCTCTCTCTCCCCCAGCTCTCTCTCTCTCTCCCCCAGCTCTATCTCTCCCCCCTCTCTCTCTCCCCAGCTCTCTCTCTCTCTCTCTCTCTCTCTCTCTCTCTCTCTCTCTCTCTCTCTCTCCCCTCTCTCTCTTCCCTCCCTCCCTCCCTCTCCCTCTCTCTCTCTCTCTCTCTGTGTGTGTGCTTGTGTTACAGTTCTTGGCATTGTAATAAAAAAACAGACGTCACCCTAATTGTGTGCGTGTGTGTGTGTGTGTGTGTGTGTGTGTGTGTGAGCTGACTGACTTACCCCAGTCTAGTAGACACACCGACACTCCAGCAGTTGTGACCAAACTTGCGATGGCCGTCTTTTATCTGCCTGCCTGCCTGCCTGCCACCCGTGCCAACCTGAAGGGCCCAAACACTTGTCTTACACTCAGCCCATAACAGATATTGATTAACCCCGTACATACATACATACTTATACGGAACAGGGATAAAGAATAAACAGGTGTCGTGCGTGTGTGTGCGCGCGATATAAACAAGTGCTGTCTGTGAAAAAATCTTTATTGGTGTACGGTTCCTCCTGCCATCCACCCACCCACCGATCGATCAATCAATCAATCTTTGATTAATTCTTATTATTAACAATATTAATTATTATTACTATAGTATTATTATTGTATTTACTACCCCCGGCACGTAGCGGAACCTCCAGGGCAGGGAGGAGACTATCCGGCATGTGGAAGTGCTTCCGGGAAGTGTGTCTGATGTGTGTGGGTCTGTGTGTGTGTCTGTGTGTGTGTGTTTCTGTGTATGGGTGTGTGTTTGGGTCTGTGTTTGAGTCTGTGTTTGTGTTTGTGTTTGGGTCTGTGTTTGGGTCTGTGTTTGGGTTTGTGTTTGGGTTTGTGTTTGGGTTTGTGTTTGGGTTTGTGTCTGGTGTCTGGTGTGGGCGTTATAAACAAGTGCCGCGTGCTGTCTGTGGAAAGATCTTTATTGGTGTACGGTTGCTGTAATGTTAAATGCAGTGATGGCCTTGCATTAATGCAATATTACACCACCCTGGGATGTGAAATGCATTAAAAAATCATTGCAATAATCATGCAAAACCTCTCAAATGTTAAATGCAATTGATGCATCGCATTAGGATAACTTTGCAGGCTGCTGCAATGTTAAATGCAGTGATGGCCTTGCATTAAAGTCACCTAGCTACCCCCAATGGATGTAATATGCATTAAATTAATTGCAATAATTTTGCAAAACCTCTCAAATGTTAAATGCAACAAATGCATCGCATTAGGATGACTTTTCAGGCTGCTGCAATGTTAAATGCAGTGATCGCCTTGCATTAAAGAAATATAGCAACACCCTGCGATGTGAAATGAAATAATAATCCTGCAAAACCTCTCAAATATTAAATGCGACTAATGCATCGTATTAGGATAACTTTGCAGGCTGCTGCATTGTTAAATGCAGCGCTGGCGTTGCATTAAAGCAATATTGCAACCCCTGGGATGTTAAATGCAATAAAATTAATTGCAATAATTTTGCAAATCTCTCAAATGTTAAATGCAATTAATGCAACGCATTAGAACAACTCTGCAGGCTCCTGCAATGTTAAATGCAGCGCAGGCCTTGCATTAAAGCAAAATTGCAGCTGTTCTGGGGTATTAAACGCATTAAAATCATTGTAATAATCATGCAAAATCTCTCAAATGTTCAATGCAACTAATGCATCGTATTATGATAACATTGCAGACTGCTGCAAAATTCAATGCAGTGATGGCCTTGCATTAAAGAAATATTGCAGCCTCCTGGGATGTTTAATGCAATAAAATTAATTGCAATAATCATGCAAAACCACTCAAATGTTAAATGCAACTGATGCAACGCATTAAAATCTTTATTGGTGTACGGTTCCCTCCTGACATCCATCCACCCACCCACCGATCGATCAATCAATCAATCTTTGAATAATTCCTATTATTATTAATAATATTAATTATTATTACTATGGTATTATTATTGTATTTACTACCCCCGGCACGTAGCGGAACCTCCAGGGCAGGGAGGAGACTATCCGGCATGTGGAAGTGCTTCCGGGAAGTGTGTCTGATGTGTGTGGGTCTGTGTGTGTCTGTGTGTGGGTGTGTGTGGGTGTGTGTGTGTGTGTGGGTGTGTGTGTGGGTCTGTGTGTGGGTCTGTGTTTGGGTCTGTGTTTGGGTTTGTGTTTGGGTTTGTGTTTGTGTTTGGGTTTGTGTTTGGGTCTGTGTTTGGGTTTGTGTTTGGGTTTGTGTTTGGTTTTTGTGTTTGGGTCTGTGTTTGGGTTTGTGTTTGGGTCTGTGTTTGTGTTTGTGTTTGGGTCTCCCCCCTCTCCCCCCCCTCTCTCTCTCTCCCCCAGCTCTCTCTCTCTCTCCCCCAGCTCTATCTCTCCCCCCTCTCTCTCTCCCCAGCTCTCTCTCTCTCTCTCTCTCTCTCTCTCTCTCTCTCTCTCTCTCTCTCTCTCTCTCTCTCTCTCTCCCCTCTCTCTCTTCCCTCCCTCCCTCCCTCTCCCTCTCTCTCTCTCTCTCTCTGTGTGTGTGCTTGTGTTACAGTTCTTGGCATTGTAATAAAAAAACAGACGTCACCCTAATTGTGTGCGTGTGTGTGTGTGTGTGTGTGTGAGCTGACTGACTTACCCCAGTCTAGTAGACACACCGACACTCCAGCAGTTGTGACCAAACTTGCGATGGCCGTCTTTTATCTGCCTGCCTGCCTGCCTGCCACCCGTGCCAACCTGAAGGGCCCAAACACTTGTCTTACACTCAGCCCATAACAGATATTGATTAACCCCGTACATACATACATACTTATACGGAACAGGGATAAAGAATAAACAGGTGTCGTGCGTGTGTGTGCGCGCGATATAAACAAGTGCTGTCTGTGAAAAAATCTTTATTGGTGTACGGTTCCTCCTGCCATCCACCCACCCACCGATCGATCAATCAATCAATCTTTGATTAATTCTTATTATTAACAATATTAATTATTATTACTATAGTATTATTATTGTATTTACTACCCCCGGCACGTAGCGGAACCTCCAGGGCAGGGAGGAGACTATCCGGCATGTGGAAGTGCTTCCGGGAAGTGTGTCTGATGTGTGTGGGTCTGTGTGTGTGTCTGTGTGTGTGTGTTTCTGTGTATGGGTGTGTGTTTGGGTCTGTGTTTGAGTCTGTGTTTGTGTTTGTGTTTGGGTCTGTGTTTGGGTCTGTGTTTGGGTTTGTGTTTGGGTTTGTGTTTGGGTTTGTGTTTGGGTTTGTGTCTGGTGTCTGGTGTGGGCGTTATAAACAAGTGCCGCGTGCTGTCTGTGGAAAGATCTTTATTGGTGTACGGTTGCTGTAATGTTAAATGCAGTGATGGCCTTGCATTAATGCAATATTACACCACCCTGGGATGTGAAATGCATTAAAAAATCATTGCAATAATCATGCAAAACCTCTCAAATGTTAAATGCAATTGATGCATCGCATTAGGATAACTTTGCAGGCTGCTGCAATGTTAAATGCAGTGATGGCCTTGCATTAAAGTCACCTAGCTACCCCCAATGGATGTAATATGCATTAAATTAATTGCAATAATTTTGCAAAACCTCTCAAATGTTAAATGCAACAAATGCATCGCATTAGGATGACTTTTCAGGCTGCTGCAATGTTAAATGCAGTGATCGCCTTGCATTAAAGAAATATAGCAACACCCTGCGATGTGAAATGAAATAATAATCCTGCAAAACCTCTCAAATATTAAATGCGACTAATGCATCGTATTAGGATAACTTTGCAGGCTGCTGCATTGTTAAATGCAGCGCTGGCGTTGCATTAAAGCAATATTGCAACCCCTGGGATGTTAAATGCAATAAAATTAATTGCAATAATTTTGCAAATCTCTCAAATGTTAAATGCAATTAATGCAACGCATTAGAACAACTTTGCAGGCTCCTGCAATGTTAAATGAAGCGCAGGCCTTGCATTAAAGCAAAATTGCAGCTGTTCTGGGGTATTAAACGCATTAAAATCATTGTAATAATCATGCAAAATCTCTCAAATGTTCAATGCAACTAATGCATCGTATTATGATAACATTGCAGACTGCTGCAAAGTTATATGCAGTGATGGCCTTGCATTAAAGAAATATTACAGCCTCCTGGGATGTTTAATGCAATAAAATTAATTGCGATAATCATGCAAATCCACTCAAATGTTAAATGCAACTGATGCAATGCATTAAAATCTTTATTGGTGTACGGTTCCCTCCTGACATCCATCCACCCACCCACCGATCGATCAATCAGTCAATCTTTGATTAATTCTTATTATTATTAATAATATTAATTATTATTACTATAGTATTATTATTGTATTTACTACCCCCGGCACGTAGCGGAACCTCCAGGGCAGGGAGGAGACTAGCCGGCATTTGGAAGTGCTTCCGGGAAGTGTGTCTGATGTGTGTGGGTCTGTGTGTGTCTGTGTGTGTGTGGGTGTGTGTGTGGGTGTGTGTGTGTGTGTGTGGGTTTGTGTTTGGGTCTGTGTTTGGGTTTGTGTTTGGGTCTGTGTTTGGGTCTGTGTTTGGGTTTGTGTTTGAGTCTGTGTTTGGGTTTGTGTTTGGGTTTGTGTTTGGGTTTGTGTTTGGGTTTGTGTTTGTGTTTGTGTTTGGGTTTGTGTTTGGGTTTGTGTTTGGGTTTGTGTTTGGGTTTGTGTTTGGGTTTGTGTTTGGGTCTGTGTCTGTGTTTGTGTTTGGGTCTCCCCCCCTCTCCCCCCTCTCTCTCTCCCCCAGCTCTCTCTCTCTCTCTCTCCCCCAGCTCTATCTCTCCCCCCTTCTCTCCCTCCCCCAGCTCTATCTCTCTCTCTCTCTCTCTCTCTCTCTCTCTCTCTCTCT
Organism: Rhinoraja longicauda; assembly: GCF_053455715.1. Taxonomy (NCBI): domain Eukaryota; kingdom Metazoa; phylum Chordata; class Chondrichthyes; order Rajiformes; family Arhynchobatidae; genus Rhinoraja; species Rhinoraja longicauda. The sequence continues at coordinate 18,251 of NW_027603092.1, forward strand.
CTCTCTCTCTCTCTCTCTCTCTCTCTCTCTCTCTCTCTCTCTCTCCCTCCCTCCCTCCCTCCCTCCCTCCCTCCCTCCCTCCCTCCCTCCCTCCCTCCCTCCCTCCCTCCCTCCCTCCCTCCCTCTCCCTCTCTCTCTCTCTCTCTCTCTCTCTGTGTGTGCTTGTGTTACAGTTCTTGGCATTGTAATAAAAAACAGACGTCACCCTAATTGTGTGCGTGTGTGTGTGTGTGTGTGTGTGAGCTGACTGACTTACCCCAGTCTAGTAGACACTCCGACACTCCAGCAGTTGTGACCAAGCTTGCGAAGGCCGTCTTTTATCTGCCTGCCTGCCTGCCTGCCACCCGCGCCAACCTGAAGGGCCCAAACACTTGTCTTACACTCAGCCCATAACTGATATTGATTAACCCCGTACATACATACATACTTATACGGAACAGGGATAAAGAATAAACAGGTGTCGTGCGTGTGTGTGCGCGCATTATAAACAAGTGCTGTCTGTGAAAAAATCGAGCTATAATTTATAAATTTATCAATAAGCTACGAGCTTTAAATTATAAACAGGCATGTTGGCCGGTGTGGGCATGTGGGACTAGTGTAGATGGGGCATGTTGGTCGGTGTGGGCGGGTGGGACTAGTGTAGATGGGGCATGTTGGTCAGTGTGGGCAGGTGGGACTAGTGTAGATGGAGCATGTTGGACGGTGTGGGCAGGTGGGACAAATGTAGATGGGGCATGTTGGTCGGTGTGGGCGGGTGGAACTAGTGTAGATGGGGCATGATGGTCTGTGTGGGCGGGTGGGACTAGTGTAGATGGGGCATGTTGGTCAGTGTGGGCAGGTGGGACTAGTGTAGATGGGGCATGTTGGACGGTGTGGGCAGGTGGGACTAGTGTAGATGGGGCATGTTGGTCAGTGTGGGACTAGTGTAGATGGGGCATGTTGGTCAGTGTGGGCAGGTGGGACTAGTGTATATGGGACATGTTGGTCAGTGTGGGCAGGTGGGACTAGTGTAGATGGGGCATGTTGGTCAGTGTGGGCAGGTGGGACTAGTGTAGATGGGGCATGTTGGTCAGCGTGGGCAGGTGGGACTTGTGTAGATGGGGCATGTTGGATGGTGTGGGCGGGTGGGACTAGTGTAGATGGGGCATGTTGGTCGGTGTGGGCGGGTGGGACTAGTGTAGATGGGGCATGTTGGACGGTGTGGGCGGGTGGGACCAGTGTAGATGGGGCATGTTGGTCGGTGTGGGCAGGTGGGACTAGTGTAGATGGGGCATGTTGGTCGGTGTGGGACTAGTGTAGATGGGGCATGTTGGTCGGTGTGGGCGGGTGGGACTAGTGTAGATGGGGCATGTTGGACGGTGTGGGCGGGTGGGACTAGTGTAGATGGGGCATGATGGCTATCCACCTCTTGCTATTAAAAGATATTTTATAAATTAAAGCTCATAGTTTTTTGTTTGGGAGAGAGAGGGAGGGAGGGAGGGAGGGAGAGAGGGAGGGATGGAGTGACAGAGGGAGGGAGGGAGAGAGGAGGGGAAGAGAGAGGAGGGGGAGAGAGAGGAGGGGGAGAGAGAGGAGGGGAGAGAGAGGAGGGGGAGAGAGGGGGGAGAGAGAGAGGAGGGGAAAGAGAAGGGGGAGAGCTATTTAATCTTGTTATTAAAAAGATATTTTATACCTCAAAAAGCTACGAGCTTTAATTTATAAAATATCTTTTAATAGCAAGAGGTGGAGACTGGGTGTGGACAATGTCGCCCGTCGGGCGGGCTGCTAATTGATCATTGGTGGGATCGCTGAGCCTTGGGGAAGTTGTGGGCTTATGAAGGGCCACATGTGCTCACTGTTTCTTTCAACAAAATGGCCGCCACATGTGCTCACTGTTTCTTTGTGTCAATGTTTGTCCTTGCTTGCTAGCTCCCCTTCCCTCTCCCTCTCCCCCTCCTCTCTCTCACAATAGGTACAGGAGGAGGCCATTCGGCCCTTCGAGCCTGTATGTACCGCCATTCAATGTGATCGCGGCTGATCGTTCTCAATCAGTACCCACTCTCTGTGTGATAAAAAAGTTCTCATCTCGGTCCTAAAAAACTTCCCCTTTATCCTTAAACTGTGACCCCCTTGTTCTGGACTTCCCCAACATCGGGAACAATCTTCCCGCATCTAGCCTGTCTGACCCCTTAAGAATTTTGTACGTTTCTCCCCTCAATCTTCTAAATTCCAGCGAGTACAAGCCGAGTCTATCCAGTCTATCTTCATATGAAAGTCCTGCCATCCCAGGAATCAATCTGGTGAACCTTCTCTGTACTCCCTCTATGGCAAGAATGTCTTTCCTCAGATTAGGAGACCAAAACTGTACGCAATACTGCAGGTGCGGTCTCACCAGGGCCCTGTACGACTGCAGAAGGACCCCTTTGCTCCTAAACTCAAACTAGGAGACCAAAACGGTACGCAATACTCCAGGTGCGGTCTCACCAATGCCCTGTACAACTGCAGCAGAACGTCCCTGCTCCTGTACTCAAATCCCCTCCCTATGAATGCCAACATACCATTGGCTTTCTCCAATGCCCGCTGCACCTGCATGCCTACTTTCAATGACTGGTGCACCACGACACCCAGGTCTCGTTGCGTCTCCCCTTCTCCTAATCGGCCCCCATTCAGATAATAGTCTGCTTTCCTGTTCTTGCCAGCAAAGTGGACAACCTCACATTTATCCAGAAGTGCTTTGAACGGCTGGCCCTCTCACACATCAAATCCAGCATCACTGACTCACTGGACTCGCGTCAATGTGCAAACACATCCACAGAGGACGCCATCTCTCTGGCTCTTCGCACTGTCCTGACTCACCTGGAGAGACAGGGCACGTACGCGAGGATGCTACTCATTGACTCTAGCTCTGCCTTCAAACACGCTCATCCCCCACCAAGCTCGTCACCAAACTCCACCAGCTAGGCCTTGGCTCGCCGTTATCATGATTAGGAGTAGAATTGGGCCATTCGGCCCATCAGGTCTACTCTGCCATTCAATCATGGCTGACCTATCTCTCTCTCCCAACCCCATTCTCCTGCCTTCTCCCCATAACCTCTGACACCTGTACTAATTCAGAATCTATCTATCTCTGCCTTACAAATATCCACCGACTTGCCCTCCACAGCCTTCTGTGGCAAAGAATCCCACAGATTCACCACCCTCTGACTAAAGAAATCTCTCCTCATCTCCTTCCTAAAGGACTCTCTGTCCTTTAATTCTGAGGCTATGACTAGTCCTAGACTCTCCCACTAGTGGAAACATCCTCTCCACATCCACTCTATTCAAGCCTTTCACTATTCTGTATGTTTCAATAGACAATAGGTGCAGGAGGAGGCCATTCGGCCCTTCGAGCCTGTATGCAC